>NW_026623608.1:360723-367221 GCF_030028575.1 Malurus melanocephalus
GACTTTGAGCAGGGAATGAGCAGCTCCACAAAGCTTTGGCAGGTTGACCCTGTCCCCCCAGGCTGGGTTGGGGTTTTGGGCGAGTCCTGGCCCTGCAGAGCCACGCCGGGGCCGTGCAGTGCTGCCATGGCCACCATCCAAGGTGCCCAGCCCTGGGCACGACCTCGAGTCTAGACAGGGCTGAGGAACAYGTTCAGTTTTGTCTGGGGTGTTTTAGGGTTTCTCACTCTCTCCAGACTCGCTCAGGGGTGCTGGGTCTGCTCTCTGTGCCGTGCCCAGGTGAATGGGGGTTGCACAGTGGGGAAGAGGCCGGGTACAGAGCAGGATTCCAGAATTCCCAAATTCCCAAATTCCTGAATTCCCAAATTCCCTGCCTGCTGCACTCCCCCTGYGTGGGGCTGTGTTTGTGCTCATGGCTTCCATCCCTTTATTTTCCCCTGGTGATTTCAAAAGGGAACAAAATGGAGTTCCTATGGCACGGAGTTTTTCCATTGACCTTCCAACTTTCCATATCCTGCTCCCGTGCCATAGTGGGAATGTTGGAGCCCTTCTGCTTGGACTGGAGGGGTCTGAGTTGTTAAACCTTTTACAGCTCAGTGGTGAAGCTGTGTATCTGTCTTGAAAGCCAAATTATTTCAATCTAATAAATGCAATTAGATTTGGAAGTTGTGTATCCGTCTTGAAATCTAAATTATTTCAATCTAATAATTAGTTATTTATGAAAAATCTCCTGATTTAAATCATGCCAGAAGGTGATGCTGAGACCCTCGAGGGTCTTGAGCATTGTTGTACCAAAAAAGAGTTTTCTGTTGCTTCCAAAGAAAGTAAACCCAAGAAACCCCATAACTTTTAACTTGGTCTTAAAATCTTACCAGCCCGATTTTTCAGTCATGAGATTTCTGCCTGGAGTACTTTTCTTGGGCTATCTTTGTTTTACACCAAAACAAATATTTGGAAAAATCCGGTTTCCATTGATTTTCTTCCCCAGAAAAGCAGCGAGGAGCTAATAAAAGGAGGGGAGCTGGTCCAAGGAAAGCACTGCGGCTGCTGGAGATCTGCAGAGCTGGGCTGGGGAGCAACAAGAGCTGCTGTCAATCCCCTGCCTTTTCCTCGTTTGCAAGGCACAGCTGGGCTTGTACCCACGCTGGGGCTSCTTTCCAAGAGCATCCAAATGGAATTTAAACTAATATTAATTTCTATTTTAAATATTACCCTRAGTTATCACAGTGAAATACATGAGAGTAATCATAAAGCAGAGTAATCTCCACAAAAATCAAAGTGAACTCTCCTGCTCCGGTCCCGGACACATCGATGCTGTTCTCAGCTCACCAGAGAATCAGAGCTGATTTTATAGGTTAAAAATGAGTTTAATTTCAAACCTGGAGCACCCAGAAAGCTTTGCTGAAGGAAATAACTAAGGTGCAAAAGGCTCAGAATGTCTTCAGAATCTGCAACCCTTTGAAAGCTGCTGATTGTGCAGTTTTTGAGGTATCTCTTGGTATCTCTGTTAAGATCCATCTCTGTGCTGYCTCTCCATCCCCATCCCATCCTTGCCCTGTGTTCCACGTTTTGTTTTGCTCCTGGAGTGGTGTTTCACTCCTGCCTTAAATCACCACAGCAGCGTTTGGTTTGTGCAGGAAGTTCTGGGGAGAACCTCACAGTGTTTCCCATCCCAGCCCAGCAGCCTGCTTGTGATCTGACACACAACAATAGCTTTTTTTAGCTCAGGTTTCATTTCTAGGCATGCCACCAATGCCCTTGATATAATGCACCTTCCCAAGCTAAGCTAGTGTACATTTGTGAATTATATCCTCAAGATAAGTCAAAATTGTTAATGTTTTTAAACTCTTAGAGTGTCCTAAAGACTGTAGCCAGTTACTGTGCCCCAGATTCTGCTTTCCTGAATCCTCCACAACATTAATTTAATTGTGTTAGATTTCCTAGGGCTGTTAATTGAAGATGTTGGAAGTAAAGGTATGAATTTTAGTTCCTCTCCAGACAGATGATTTTTATGTAAAGTGTGATTTGGGTTTCATTTTCTTTAAAAGAGCTGCTGCGTTGTTATTGGCTGCTGCAGTTAATCTGTGCATTGGGAGGGGCAGGAGTTGATTTATTGCCCAGAAGGCATTCATGCTGCTGGGCAGTTGAATCCATTATTTTGTGTTTATTTGTCAGCTGTTTAGGTTTCCTTCACTCTGACTCTCAGGCTTTTCTCTGCAGTGTGTGCAGTACAAAACAAGTTCAAGCTGTGTGTGTGTACACAGGACTCTGCTGCTATTCTGCAATCTGACTCCTTTCTTTCTGGGTTTTCCTGGAGAATGTGACTGCAAATGAAAGTGTTTGGGATGGCAAAAGCATCCAGAACCCCCCGAATTTTATTTGGAAATCTAAGTTTTAATCCATGGCATAGAGGGAGATGAGATCTAGAGCCAGCACACACCATTGTATTGAATATTGTCATCTTGAATAGAGCTAATTCTCCTATTTTCTCGTTATATCTACTAATCTATTGTAAATTATTTATTGATGGGAGACTGCTGAGGGAGGTGACCAGTTAGAACATTTCTGAGTGAATAAAAGTGCTCTTTTTCTTTTCCCAAATAAAGTATAGTATTCATTTGTATGATATTGCAGCCTTATGAAATCCTTTTTTATTCCTTTCTCATCATTGCCAATATTTTCTATTATTATCACTTATCAATGATCTCTCTGCCTAAATAAACTGACAGAGCAYCCTAAATATTGCTCCTTTCCCAAGGACTGATCTGTAGCTCTGRGATCAGGTTTTCAGGGATGGTTTTGGGTTGAGTTACAGGGTGACAGCTCAGCCCCACAGTTCTCCCTGGTGGGAAGTTCAACTCCAAAGGAGCAGTGGCACAGAAACCTCCCATCTTTCAGCTGCTGGAACCTGCTCTACCTGGAACCCTGCAGGCTGCACAGCTCTGGGAATAATCCCACTTGTTGCTTTTCCCTGTAATCAGTCAGAAAAAAGGGTTTGAACAGCTCCAGGATGAATAGGGCTGGAGCCATCTGTCCCCAAAGTGTGGCTGAAGGAGAAGGAGAGAAAGGAGGAGCCCTCCCATCAGGATGGATCGTTCAGGCACTGCAGCTGACAGGTGAGTACTGCAGCTGTCAAATCCTCACTTGCCACAACCAGTATATTTCTGCTCTTTATATTAAAAGCGTGTCAGAATTTCCATTATAAACCACTTATTTTGTGGGTTTATAGCTTTGCCATAAAAATACACCTTGGGCCGAGCCCTGGCACGCAGCCATTTGGCTGCTTCTAACACAATATTAATTCAGAACATCCAGACAGTGTTTTTAAACACCAGTATCTTGAGAAGTTGTTGCTTCTTTTTTCTCTTTTTTTTTTTCTCAAGTACCTTGTTTTTTGCAGGACTCTGAAATCAAAGGTGGCTGSATGAATTGCAACAAGAATCTGCAACATCTGGAAGCTCTTTTTGGAAGGACTGAACCTTTGATAAAAAGGAAATTTGTGGAGACATCTCCAGAATTGCCAGGATGGGTACAGACCTCCAGGTCATTGTCATCCAGCAGTGTGACTGCCATCACCCAGAAAAYTTCCAGGAAACAGCAGAAAGGAGGAAAGCCATGGTCAGATGAAGAGAAAAGCTAAATAATTAATTTTGGAGTGAAATCAAAGAATTTTACATCACATTTGAAGGCCACAGAATAACCAATGATTGTCATTGGCCTCTGTGAAATGAAGAATCAGGAGGAAAAACATAGTTGTCATTTGAAATTTAAGAATAATTCTGATGGGATATTTCAGATCAATTTACAAACTAACAAACCTTCTCCTTTTGAGCTTTGGGCTTTGGGAGGAGCACATCTGGTCCTTTCAAATCCCAGCCCTGATGGATGACTGGAAAGGTGGGCAGGAACTGGAGCTGCTGGCAGCCAAATCCTGTAACTCAAGTCCTGCTTGCAAAATGAATGATGAAAAGGGGCAATCCTAATCTGATCCCTGGCCTTACTGTGTAATTAGGAAAAGTGATAATCTTCGTTTGTAAAACAGGGAAAATTGGCAGCTGGGAAAAAAAAAATAAAGGAAGTAGTTCAGTTTAATATTAGAGTTATGAAAAAATTGGCCATAAAAACTGGGCTGAGGCTGGCCAGGACAGAGCCTCAGAAATGTCTGGGGAATGTTCTTCAATCARTTCAGGGAATGTGAGGACATGAAGCTGAAAGTGCTGAGCTCCAAAGGAATGAGGATAAAGCTCGTAGCTTTTCTCTAGATTTGGGCAGTTTACTTTCTCAATGTATTTTGGGATCTGTGAGTAGAATGGAATAAAGTCCCCTTTCTCCAACTGGAGTTATTGGACAAGGTGGACTGAAAACGAATAAATTGGGCTCAAGCAGGGAGAGTGACTGCTGGCAGACATGGGGCTTTGCAAAGGTGGGGAAATCGATTTAGAAAAGTCATCCTCTCCAAGCAAGAAATGGAACTGAAATGATGGATAAGCTAGGGGAGGATTTGGAGATCATTATGGCTGCTAATAGGGAAATACAAGCTGGAAGTATTGTCTTACAAACGAAATCCCTGGAAATTTTCTTTAATTATGTGGCTCAGATGAAGCATAGAATTTGCAGATAAGTGATTTGGAGCGAGGAGATTTTCCTAGTGCAGCAGGCAACTGCTACAGCAGCTACCTATGGCAGATGTTTTCACCAAAATAAAAGTTAAAGTGATAGCAATCATATTTTAAGGGCTAAAAAGTAGCAAAAACTTTTGCTGCTGGGTCTGAGGGATGATTTTCTCTTGCACTACAAGATTTGAATTTTAAATTCCTTGAAATGCAGAGCTGCAGCAAGGCATCAAGTGATTTCCCTGATGTTGTAATGGGTGTATTTGCTCAAGCTTTGCTCCAGCTTTTACAACTGATTGTAACTTTGAAAATACAACAGCTTGGAGGTCGATATAAATCCTGGAAGTCCAGGAAATATCTCCAGGATCCACAGAGCCTCAGAACCTGAAGGCAGAGGTGCCATTGCTGCTGGTMCTTGTGTGAACAAAATCACCACAGCTGTGCCACAATCCCAGTTCCAGGGCACTGTTTAGATTCCCAGAAGTTTTTTTTCCAGTTCAAATTCCCTTCCTGAATCCAATAAACACACAGCCTGCACACAGTGGTGTACCACAGATGGATTCTGAGGGAAACCGAGCCCTTCCCAGCACCTCGCCGGCAGAAAGTGCTACTGGGCATCAGGGGGGTGAACTGGGATGGATAAATGAGCTTTCAGCAGTTTCTGGACCTCACTCACAGTTCTGATTAAAGTCAAATGGTGGCTGGAGTGGATCCTCCAGAGCCAAGGAACGGGAAAAAGGGGAGGGAGCAGCTTCCAGAGCAGGACAAGGCTGCTGCAACTTCAAAAAGGTGACTTTTGGCGCAGCACCTGCTGCCTTTGGAGGATGGAAGGAGCTGGGCTCCAGCCTGCCTGGATCAAATTAGCTCTGGGTGGTATCAGGGTACCAAGGAAAACACTGCAGTGTGAAYTGATGTGTTTGTAAATGCTCTGAAACTCAGTGAATGTCACCAGCCTGACAATTCCACAGACAAGAATCACTGGAAGCAGCAGTGGTTAATGGGGAGCACCCAGCCAGCCAGATAAAGGGCAATGGGGGCACCACAGTCCTGAGCAAATCCCAGCCAGTGCCACTCAGGTGAAGRKTTTTTTWAGGATTTTTTTAARKGTTGCTGCTACTATTTCAGGCAGATTTTTTGTGGCTTTGTTAATATTGTAAAACCGCTGCATGAGTTTGGTGAGAAGGAAACCATTCCAGTGGCTGGCTCGGTGTGATTTAACGTTTTCAGAAATGTTTTTTAACAAAACCTCCTGTAGCTGCTCCCATTTTCACCTCCCCATGTTCCAAACACCTTCCAGGCTGGACACAGACGCTGACACTCCCGGTCTGGGGGCAGCACTGACAGAGGAAATCAAAGAACTGAGGGTTTATTACAACAATGATTTGTTCTCAGGAGAAGAAAATCATATTTTGCTCAAAGAACATCTGACAGTGGTTAAACCTGCAGAAGGTTTCTCTGGAGAGGGATGGATGTGCAAGGCAGGAATGTTGGGATTTGATGGTGTGAGACAGGCTCAGGTATTGCTGTTTTGAGGAAGCAATTTTGGGGCTTCATCCCCATCCCAGCACATCCAAAAAAGATCACCTGGGGAGTCTGATGTCCAATGGCTCTCCTGGAAATCTGTGTTCCTTTGGGACTGGGAGTTGTGGGATTCCTGCTGTGGGCTCTGTTTGTTAAACTGCACAATTGTGTTTTGGAGGAAACATGTGGCTCTGTTCTCCATTAGTCTCTCCTGACATAAGTACCCAGCAATAAATGGAAATTTATTAATTTGTTAATGTTCAGGGAGATRATTCTGCATTTAAATTCTCCATCTCTGCTGTTGGATGAAGCAAAGGAAATCTGTACCTTAGTGAAGGGCTGTTACCATATATAAATATATGAA
>NW_026623608.1:367583-387912 GCF_030028575.1 Malurus melanocephalus
TGCATATATATGTATATAAATATGTATCTATATATATATTCACTATACCAAGTGGTTGAAAAATGTGTGTTTTTATCCCTATTCATATATAAAAATATCATTATGATTCCTGGGGTCAATGCATGTGAAATAAATAATGGGCTGATAATTTTCTCACTACGTTAAAATGAGTGCTGTGAGAATTTGAGAGGATTTTTCTGCACCAATCAGTGATTCAGCTTTTGAATTTTTGTATTTAAGAATTTAAATTTTGTGCTTTCTAAAATACCTTGTTTTTCTGTACCTAAACCTGGAGGTTCCTGTTGCATTTCAAGTGTCTCACTGCCATGTGCAGCAGCAGATTCCAGACTTACAGAACCGAGGGGAAATGAAATGGGTTGGAACACGTTTGTGTTGAACACTGACATCTCAACTTGTGGATGAAAACTGCAAGGGCAAAAGCTTGGATGTTGGATAATTACAAATAATCAGATTTTAACATCTTTGTTCCATTTTAAAGCGTTCTTCAAGCAGTGGGAAAGGGGAAACACTGCAAAATCAGTCTTGTAAAGGTTTTCCTCAGTTTATGAACGAGCTACCATGGAAATTGTGGTCCTGCTGGGTTCCTCTGGGTTATCCAGGAATGCTGACCTGCATCACAGGGCACCTTTCATGAAACCTGAGGCAGGGATGTTWTTTCATGTAGGAGCCGTTGATGTGGTTTTTATACAGCGCAAGCGCCAGGTAYGGCTTAAAAACAGGAATGGCAAGAGGAGAGCTGGGTGTTGGAGAACCTCCTGCAGGAAAAACCAGCTCATGGTGRTGGAGCAGCAGGCTCAGGTGGTGCCTGGGATGGGGCTGTGGATCAATGAGCCCAGAGAGATTTGTGTGTGTGTATAAATGTGTGAGTACCTGAGAGCTGCTTGGGCCCTGCAGCAACACCAGAATTCAGAGAATTTGTGCATTCAGATCTGACCTGCTGGGGCTGCCTGCAAGGAGCTTTGGGTTCTTGGGTGTTTGTGATTTGGGTGACCTGCTCTCTGTTCTGATTTCTCCTTTACTCGTTGGAGCAGCTTCTCCTCCTCTGAGCACACGGAGTTCACTCGTGTGTGTCAGACACTGCTCTGTGCCTCTCTGAGTGTCCAGCTCAGGATTTCTGCAGAATCCCTTTGAATCCTGACAGAGCTGGGCYTTGCAGGGCTGATGCTCCCTCAATTCCAAACTTGCTGGGAATKCTGAGCTCCCTCAATTYCAATGCTGAGCTCCCTCAATTYCAAACATCCTGCAGAATGAGGCCAAAGACTCTGAGCTAGGAAGAGGTGTGAGGAGAGCTTTATTAGTATGGCACATATTTAACCCATAGGAAAACCCACAAATTTTACTCATTTTAAGTGTATTTCACACTTTTCCACTATTTGAAATAACCACATTTGTAAAAACTTCTTTTAATGAATAGACCTCTTTATGTACAAAGGCAATCCCTTTTTTYCCCCCTAAGTACAGTCCTTTTAAAATACTATTTCTTTTGTAGGTCTGGCTGCTTCCCTCATCTGTTCATTATTGCTTGCTGCTGCAGAACCCTCCAGAACTGAAATCTGGCAGTTTAGATGATATTTTATCTTAGAAGAGTTTTGCTGATCCGTGCCACGTATCCATCAGGATTAATCAGACAGATAAGTAAAGGACTTTTTAATTATTTGATGCCAACCCCAAGCAAGCTGGAGCTCTATTTGTGTGTGAGGGATGGGAAGGAGCTACCTGGGTACCAATTCTGGCCCCACTGAACTCACTGGGGGTTCTTCTATCTGACTGCAACAAAGCAAAGACTTCACCATATATTTAAAAGAAATAATTGACTGGGATTGTCTGAAAGCTGGTAAACATATTTTTCAATCTACCTTCCTTTTCACATTTGAATGTTTGCTTACCTTACACTCCTATCAAAGTAATTTATTATAAAAACTTCTCATCAATTCCATTCTATTCCAAGTTTGAATTGCTTCATTTTTTCATTTCTTGTGCATTTAGAGGCCCCACATGGCAATGTCTGGGCTGAAAACGTGGTAGGGGAGCACTGGCATATTTTGTCTTGCCGTGATTTAAACCGAATTAAAGAAAAGCAGAAATGAAAACATTTCCATTTGTTTATGTAACTCAAAAAGCCCTATAAAATCGGGCCCGAGCTTGCAAGAATATCCTTTAATGAACACAAACCCTTTTTGCAGGCAGGCCATAAACACAGGGACACACACACACATCCATGTCCTATCTCCCCTATCAATGGCAAACTGCAGCAGGTAAAAACCTCCCCCTATTTCTCTTAGGAAATATCGACCATTTTTACAGGGGAATTTGGAAAATGTGTTTTTGGAAGGTGAAATCCTGCAGCCCAAAGTGCAGCCATGGGCACAGGGAGCCAACAGACGGGCTGCTGTAAAACAACCCTTTAATAAGGCATTAAAATGCCATCGACTTGGACAGAGGGAAAAAAAAAAAAAAAAAAAAAAAAAAAAAAAAAAAAGCTATGAAAACAAATGCCTTTCAAATAATTAGGATCTTATGCCTGAGCCCGGTGTTGATCTCTGTGCAGAGATTTTCCTGCTGGAATCAGCCCAGCCTAAGTCTGATCGTCTAAGGGGGGAATTAGCAGCGCGTAAATGGGGCTGTGCTGTGCCTGCCATACACAGTCAGCCCTCCAAACCATCCTGCAGCCCTTCTATCTCCTCCTTCTGTCCCCTAAACTCTCCTTTCTGTTCCCTAAACTCTCCTTTCTGCCCCTTAAACTCTCCTTTCTGTCTCCTAAACTCTCCTGTCCCCTAAACTCTCCTTTCTGTCCCCTAAACTCTCCTTTCTGTCCCCTAAACTCTCCTTTCTGTCCCTTAAACTCTCATTTCTGTCCCTTAAACTCTCCTTTCTGTTCCCTAAACTCTCCTTTCTGCCCCTTAAACTCTCCTTTCTGTCCCTTAAAGTCTCCTTTCTGCCCCCTAAAGTCTCTTTTCTGTCCCCTAAAGACTCCTTTCTGCCCCCAAACTCTCCTTTCTTTCCCCAAACTCTCTTTTCTGCCCCCTAAAGTCTGCTTTCTATCCCCTAAATTCTCCTTTCTGCCCCTTAAAGTCTCCTTTCTGCCCCAAAACTCTCCTTTCTGTCCCCTAAACTCTCCCTTCTGATCCCTAAAGTRCATTGGAATACACTTGGTTTAGGATGCCACAATATTTTTTTAATTGATTCTCAGGTTTTTATCATGAATGTGTGAAAGGGTTGAATTTCCTGATTTTTAGGGTGAGTGTGACTGGCTGATTCTGTTTTCAGCCAGAAAGAGCTGCAAACCCCATTTCTGGTCTTGAAAATCTACTGTGGGCTTGTTTTCACTTCAAATAAAGTGCTTGTATTAATTTAAAGATTTAACAGTATTTTGTGGTGGTTGCTGGTGTATAAAATGCATCCAACTGTTGTATAAATTTATCCTTTAATGCAATAAAATGATTCAAGAACCATTTTATTTATCCCCTGTAATGTATACAAACATAAAAATAATTCTAATAATTGATCATTCCTGTCTCTGTGTATGTTATAACTGTTGTGATGATTGTTCTTAGCACAGCTCAGAAAAGCTACACTATTAAAAAAAATATTTGGAAGGATGTGCAGCTGTGATTACATAATTAACATGATAAAATAATAAGGCTGTTGCYTTAGAGTTGGGCATCAGATTCTCAGCTTTTAATTAGAGTTTAATACAATTTTTTAACTTAAACAGCCATAAATGAATATTGTTTTTCTTATATAACAACATCACCGTTTTGATCTCCATTTTACAGAGCACTAACATCAATAACTTGGAGAAATTAATGTATGTCCCTCCTGTATTTCATCTCGTTTCCTGTTTTGTCATTAGGCAACAGTTCCCCCTAAGGCACTGGTTTTTAAACTTCCAATCCAGCCCATGCCTTTCTTCCAGATCTGTAATTGCAGATCCTTCTCAATTTTGTTTTTTTCATGCAYAGCCCGTGATAAGAGCTCTGTGTGTAACATTCTTAACCCGCAGAACCCCAGATCCTGATGCTGTGATTTCACCCATTAATCAGTTTTATATGACTTTCTGCTCGCCTGGCTTTTCAAAGTGTGAAAATTTACGCTGCAGAGGAATTTTATGGATGGCAACCCTAATTCTTGGAGTAAGATTCTAAATCACTGCTCTGCTCAGAAAGCTTTGGGCAGAATCTGGAGATTGCTGTGAGCTGCTGTTAAGTCTGCGTTGCCTTTTGGCTGGAAGCACATCCCAATTAGTGACCCTTCCACGGAGCAGTAGCAGCAGAGAAGGGATTTGGATTTTTTTTTTTTGAAAGTCAGTTGTAAATGATTAGTCCGAAAGAGGAGCATAAAACCCCGAGCGAGTCCCCTGCAGGAGCCGGCTGGAGGAAATTAAAGGATCAACAACAGAAGGGAAGCACTGAGGTAGGATTGTTCCAGGCTGCAGCCACAGGCTTTCCCAGCACTCAGGAAATTGGCTCCATCAAAAGGCGAGGATGCAGGAGTGAGGATGAGGAGGATCATRCAGGTGATGGTTCTAAATCATGGCTCCAGATCCCAGCGTTTTCCAGGGGACAGGTTTCCTCCCCAGCCTGCAAAAAGCRGAGTTCTCTAGGTCCAAATGGCATCTTCTCCTTGTGGATCAATAAAGGTTGGGTAGAAATGTGAGCTATAAATCTGATCTAACTCAATAAATAACAAAGTTTSAGTTTCCCCCAAATAATATCAGTTGGATGGGGGTTTTTACTGTGAGGTGCCCCATGTTTGTGTGTATTGGGAGCCAGGTGAAGTTTTTCCTTTAACTCTAAAATAAATTCATTCTGCAGAAATCTGCATCTTCTGGGCCTGGGATGAAGCTGAAACCTTGCTGCTGGAGCAGGAAAGGATCACAGGAGGGGAAATGCATAAATCTCCATCTGGAGCCAAGTATGCTGGGAAAGGAGGAAGGAGATGGGGGAGCAGGAGTGCCAGAGCAGCCTGAGAGAGCGCGAAATTCCGAGGGAAAAGTGCAAGAAAGAAAGAGGAATGTCCCGGGAATGAAGCTCGACACTTCCACCAGAAATAAACCACTGGAAAGCCGTAATGCAAATAAGGAAATCAGAGCAAAAATTAACAATATTCAGCTCTTGAGATGTCAAAAGAACGAGAGGAGTTATTGGTGTTAGAGGTTATTGCCAGAGGGGAAAGCTCAGCGTGTCCTGGGTAATTAAGCTTCTCTGGAGACCACGGATCCCTTGTGCAGGTAAGAAAGGCTTTTATAACACGGCATCTTTGCTATTGTAATTAAACACCACGGGCTATTCTGCATATGAAGTCTTAAACACTTGAGTGCTTTATCAGGGGATTTTACTGGCCAGGCATGTGTGTTCGTAGGGCAGAAAAAAAAAYCCCGGCTGCTATAAAAAAAGAAACCCAAACATTTCTTTTTATTACTMGACTTGCTGTATTTTTATATATATTGAGCCAAATTCATCCCTTGTGGAGCTCGGTCGAAGCCAATAAGGGCAGATTTGGCCCATGTCTATATGAGAAAGGTGGTGACAATTAAAATATATTGTTTAATAATGAGAGCTATGGTAGTGRAGTGTCTTTGTGTCTATGAAATTATACACCACGACACCCAGCCAGTGTGGAGCTGGGACTAGCAAAACACGTCAGGCTGCTTTCTGATGGGAAGGCAAAAGCACTCTGACTTTTATGACTATGATTAAATATCACAAAGGCATTGGAACAAGGCTAATTTAGGTAACATCTCCAGAAGTCTCGTTTATGGTGCAGTATTTTACCATTTGAAAATATTTCTTGACTGGTTTTATATGTGGCTCTCAAGGACAGTACGACTGGCTGTTATTAGCAGTAAGTAAAAGAACAGTTTTTATTTCACTCATATTTGAGGGACTTTCAGCAATATTCCAAAAAGGAATGTACCCTATTAAATGAAATGTGAGGACAGCCTTTACTATCACTTTACACTGGCGAGTCCCAGTTGTTCCCTGCTCAGGGCATGGCACCAACACATGAAAGGCATCGTTGATACCCAGAGGAGCTGAAAGTGTTGCCATTTTAGCAACAAAACCCCAAACCAGAGGAGCCCTCAGTCAGCACCAGGACAGAGCAGCTGTGGGTCCTACACAGCAACTCCCCTTTGTATACCTGTTGTAAGTCAGGGGGACTTTTACAAGCTGGAGTTTGCTGTGCTCTCTCCTCCTGCTGAGATTCTGGGCAGTGGAATCAAATCCCTCATCCCAAACTCCCCGTGCCTCTGCCTCATGAATGTCCCCAGTTTGGGCTTGAACCCAATGTTCCCAATCTGGGGTTGAACCCAATGTCCCCAGTTTGGGGTTGAACCCAAWGTCCCCAGTTTGGGGTTGAACCCAATGTTCCCAATTTGGGGTTGAACCCAATGTCCCCAGTYTGGGGTTGAACCCAATGTYYCCAATYTGGGGTTGAACCCAATGTCCCCAGTYTGGGGTTGAACCCAATGTYCCCAATTTGGGGTTGAAMYCAATGTCCCCAGTCTGGGGTTGAACCCAATGTCCCCAGTTTGGGGTTGAACCCTTTGCTGTTGGGTCCTCACCTTTCAGGAGGGAAGGGGGGAGAGGGAGAATTGGGAGATTTCCTTTGAGGAAAAGCCTTTTCCCCTGGGGCCCTGCCCTGCCCCTGGCAGCTGCTCCTGGCTCCCAATGTGCTTTAGGAGCTGGGGTGGGACAGGCCAGAGGAACAAGGGAGGTTTTGTTAAATCCAGAACTAAACTGGCCCTCGATGGCCTTGCCATGAGGAAGATGGAAACACCTCCCTGCTTAGCTGATGGACCAGAAAAGGCAGCTCTTAAACAAAACTAAAGATATAAAATATCAGTYCTAATGCTACAGGTCATCTAAGGGCTCCCCAACCCCCAAAAATGAGAGTGGGGAGRGAAACACAGAAGAATAAAAATAATTTTTGCTGTACTTATTACTCATTCTGAATCTSTTTTATGGAAATCTGGCCTTTGGCATCGGACTCAAATAATATTTTATTAGGAGAAAGCATGATTCACTGAAATAGTGCACTTTGGTATCTATGGAAAGGAAAACTGGGAAGGACACGAGAGARGCTGAGCTGTGGAAAACCCATTCAAGGAGCCATTGCCACTCACAGGATCTCAACCACAGTAAGAAACAACAGAAAGGAACAAAGTATTTCCAAGGAAACGTTTGGATGTGGTGCTGGAGCCAAGCAATGAATTATTTCTGCATTAGCCTGTCAGGAAAGGGTCATACAGTATCTGTGCAAGAAGAAGGTCCTGTCATTTGGAAATTAAAGGGATTTTTTTTATTAGCACCAATGTGATGAGCAGGACTGGCCCCTGTACCTGCAAAATTGAAACTTAACTGAAGACATAATAAGAGATCCCAGGAGGAAGGGGATCTTAAGTCTGGATTAAATAGGATAAAAGTTCCTTTTCTGCCTTTTTGCACCTTTCCAGAGTTCTGCTTTTSAAGCTGTGAGGATGCTCAGTGGATCCATGGGGACAGCAGCATCACTGCCCCATGCTCAGTGTCCTGTACAWCTTAAAGGACAATATTTGCCCTCTTGGCTTTCTGAGCAAACCCCTCCAGCTCACTGCACTGACACCTCSAGGCTGGGAGAGCTTGGACAGTGTTTATCCAGAGTTCAAATCCCTGTGTTTTTCTCCTGGAATGGGAGAGGGGCTGCGGGCACGCGCTCTGCTCCAACGCTGGGTGGAAATCCAGCCCTGTGCTGTGATCCTCGACAGAAATCCCAGTGGAAGCTTTCCCTGCCTCTAACCTGTCTCCTTGCCTTCAGAATGATAAATGGTGAGGGGGAGAGGGGGAACTCTCCAGGCTTTGAACTGGCCGCGTTGTCAGAAGGATGAGAAGGAAGGACGGATTCATTTAAGGCAGAATTTTTATTTGGCTAAAMCCCTTTTTTACTCTCTGTCCCCTTTGGTGAATAAGGCTCAGACCAARTCCTGCTCCAGAGGTGTCAGATCAGGTGAGACACTGTGGCTGCTATTTGAATGGGATGGATCCCTGTCCCCAGTGCCATTCCTGCCCTGCCAGGAGCTTTTGTCCCCTCTGCCTTCAGCCCGGGCAGCYCTGGAGCTCAGATTGCTTCAGGTCACTCTGATGTGCCAGACGAGTTCATCCCAACTCCAGGATGCCCCATGATTGATTCCTCATCCCAGGAAAACCTGCTCCAAAGTTCCAGGCTAAAATGGGCTCCTGGATTTAGAAGCGATAATCAATGGTTTGGGTATTACTGTTACATTCAGTAATTTTTCATGTATCAAATTCACAACTGATTAATTCAACACAATCCAATATTGGATTCAGATTTTTCTTTTCTCTCAGTAGCTGCTCAGACACCTTGGGCATGAGCAAACTGCAGCTTTCAGAGYGTGCCTGTGTCATCCATCAAACTCAAATACCCCAGGCTCATTCCTGAACTGCCCTGCACAGCCAAAGCTGCAGCCTGGGCTCAGGGAGGGAAAGATTAAAGGGCTGGTCCTGCTCTGCTGAAATCTATAAAACTTTTCCTATTGACTTCAACAGAAATAGGCCCGAGCCTTGGGATTTTGGCACAAAAACACAAAAATGTTGCTTTTCATCTCTGCTGAGCTGCATCAGGCATTGTTGCCTGCCTTATGTAAGGCTGTTGAGCAGGAATGGTGTTGCACACATTGTTCTCTGTACATGTTGTTCCCCAGTAAATTCTTGTCCAAGGATGTGTCCATCCCTGCTGCCAGGGGCTGAGGATTAGTCCACAAATCTGGCCCAGGTTCCTGTTATCAGTGTCAGCCTCCCAGCTCGAAGATACATTTGTCAAATTTTGTCTTTCGGGGCTGTTACAATCATTGCTGCCCAAGCAGATGGTGCTGACATTCCACCTAATTTTTCTTTTTTTTTGCACCAGTTTGTAAATAGAACCCTGCTGAAAATGTTCCTCGAAACTGCAGCAAAGTGTGGTTGGGAGCCAAAAATTAGTGTTTGYTGAGAACTAGGGAAAATTACAGCAAAAAGAACCCAGATGAAAAATGCTGGCATTGACCAAATATTCATTCAAACCTCTTTCCCATTAGGATTTTTTCAGTGGAACAAGAGCCTTGGGATCTGTTGTAACTATTCCTCCTTTTTTCATTCCAGTGGGTGTTGCTTTTCTTTTGTTAAATGAGTTTCTAATTAACAAAAACAGCAATTACCCTGAATTTAACTGAATTAGYGTTATTAACACTCTGCACTAATTAATCAACTTTTTAATTTCCTTCTCTCAGGACCTGATTCCAAAGGTGGGCTCGGGCCCATGGGGGCAGTTCCCAGCCTGGAGGCTGCACACTCTGTGTAAATCCACGGTGAGATCTGAACTGGTATCCCAGAGTGCTCAGACAGGAACATTTACTGGCCACGACCAGGAAAAGGATCTTCCCAAGAGGAACGAGAGCGTGGAGGCACAAACACCCAGCAAGGTGACAAAAAACCCCGAGGGCATCACCATCCCTTGCTGGGCATTTATCGGTGAGGCTGAGCAGCCCATGCCAAGTTTAAATTTAAAATTAATTTTGATTTAAGCAGGACACAGGGTGAGCTGTGCTAACAAGGGCTGGGGCACAGAGAAGCTGGGACCCCAATAATGAAAGCACCCCCTAAACCCAGAGCCTGCTTTCCAGACATTTCTCTCATGTCAGTGATCTCACATCAAATAAGATTCATGTTGGCCAAAGCTTTGTGCTTTGCGTGTACCACTCCCAAAATTTGATTTTCTTTAATTTTTAATCTTGATCCTCTACTTTGTGGAGWGCAAATCAGTTCAAACCATGATGTTTTCTACCAGCATGTCATGGGCTCAAGATTTCTCTTCCAGCCTGCTATCACAGAAATAAAATCCCATGATAAATAAAATAAAATCTGATCACACTGAATTTAGGCTGCCTCTTGTCACAGTCAAGTGCTTGGCACCTCCTTGGAGCAGGCCCTTAAATTAAAATATTGTAGATTTTTATGCTGTTTAAGCACTACTGCAGAAACATGAGTGGCCAAGGAGAGAGAAGGTTTTTTTTTCCCTCTGGCTGGAATTTTTCACTATAACCATCCTCAGGGGAGTTCTCATCTTCAAAAGAAACATTCTTTCTATACAAGCTGCAAAAAGAATTATTTAATGACATCATAAATTAATACAGAGAGGCACAATTTTTCCAAAATGTAGAGAGAGAGAAAAATAAATTCATGTTTGCCAAAAACACCCCGGCTCTTCCAGACTTAGGCCCCTCTTGAGCCTGTGAGCTGCCAGCGATGCCAAATTGAATGGTGGGGCTTTTGGCAGGAGTRAAGTTTAGCTTGTTTAAATTTTGGCCAATATTCCTATTACTCACATTCTCAGCAAGCTGATACAAATATTTGTTCTATTTCGAGGGAAGTCCAAACTCAGTGCTGGCACCGAGTGCTGCTGGGCTCRGTGGAACTGAGCTTGCTTGGGCCAAGATGAAATCTGGACATCGACCTTCAAGAAAAACAGAATTAAAAAATTCCCTGGGCCTTTGAGTCCAGATTAGAGCACATCAATGGCAAACGGTCCTCGTGTGTATTCAGGTTTTTCTCACTTGCTAATTTTTGCTTTAATCTGATTTGAAATGGGCCTGGCTCCTCGAGCTTGGATTGCCGTTCCCAGCTGCAGCTCTGGGGCTGGAAAAGCCTCCACACACAAAAACCTCCACATTCTTGAGAATTAAAAGCTGTTTAAACTGCAGTAAATCAAACTGGGACACGGTAAGCACACTTGATCTCTTTTAAAGCTGTGCAGGTTGTTGGGATTTTTTTTTTTTTGTGATGTCCCCAGTTTAGTGTTTCTGATTTGAAAAACAAACAGGGTGAATCCTCCAGGATACTCAGGATCACTGTGCTCCAGGTTCTTCATCCCTGGGAATGATCCTGCTCAGCCAGCAGCACAACCAGCACCTGCTGGGTGGGAAAATATTCCCAAATATTTGGGAGAAATCAAGTGGAACCTGGGTGCCTCACCCAGGATTTCAGGATTGGGATTGGACAACACCCAGGTGAGAAATCTTGCAATGAACTAATAAACAAACTAAAAAAAAACCAAAAAAAAACCAAAAAGAACCACCTATTTCCATCCCATAAATTAATACAGCCATATTTTTTTTGTCACTGCTCAAGCACAGTGGGATTTATAATGTGAATAATTCAATGCTCTCTGAATGTTTTTGTCACACAGGATGGGGATCCCACTAACATGACTTTGTAGCCATTTGGAAATGGGAAATCTGCTCTAAGTGGCTGAACTGAATTCCTCTCTGAGTGGAAAAAGATCATCACCAGAGAATGATTCATCCCTTTTCATCTCAATGTCTGATCTCTCTCCAGTGACTATAAAAGGAACCCAGATGACCAGATTAACATATATCCAAATTTTGCACATTTTTGTGCTAACTCAGCCTTTCCCCACCAGGTCCTTTAGTCACAAACATCATGTGCTATTTTTATAGGGAAAAGCTCGTTTTTTTGGCACAGGGATTGTCAGGGCACTCTCTCAGCTCCAGTGGCTGYTTTGGGACAGAGCCTGGGCCGTGCCCTGTGCAGGGGCTGCCAGCAGCACTGCTGAGAGCTCTCCAGGTAAAACCTGCAGCAATTCCATCATCCAGCTTTCCCTGCATCCCCTGCACAACTGAGAGCTCCTCCAATGATTCTTATAGGAGCTACTTTTTAACTGCCTTAAATCAATAAATACTGCATGGATGGTTTAAAATAGCAGCAGTGATTGTTCATTTCAGTGAYGTTGTTATTGTGKTGGTCACCTTTGGAAAGCAGGTGGGAGATCCCAGCAGCTTTTCCTTCACACCCCGGGCTGCTGACCCCGCTCATTTTGAGGTTACATTTGTCTGGTTCAGTGTTGATCCAGTGTCAGGGTGAGAAATGAACTGAGCATTTCCAGTTCTGGCCAGAGATACCCCCAGAGCTCTTCCCACTCCCTCCAACATTTAATTCTTTACCGTTGTCACTGAGCTGCACCCAGACACAAGAATGGGGGTTTGGTGAGCAGGGGCTGCTTTTAACCCAGTGCTCTGCTCAGCTCCTGTCAGCTAAAACAAAGAAACACCAGAAAAAAAAGAAGAAAAAAAAAAAAGAAAAATCCCAAACCAACCCAAAGCCCTGCCACGGGCACCTAAAGTCTGGTGGTGGAGCTTTGAGATGGTGAAAAAAGGGTCAATGTGGGCCTTGGGAAGTGTGGGATTGGTGTAGTCAGGCAGRAGGAGACAGAAGAGAGACGAGGCATTAATTCACCGTGGAACGTTTTTATACAAATTATTGAAATGCACCCAGAGACAGCTTATAGTAGTAAAATGACTTTATGTTCTGATATGTAAAATAAAATGTCCATGCTATGTAACAAACATTTAAAAATTCCATACCACCTGTATCTAATGTGGTTTCTAATAAAGATTTATCTGTAGTATATATGTTTTTTTGTCTAACCAATTCTTAGTTTTTACATCAAAGGTGTGTAATAAAAAAAAAAAATCTTAAATAGATGTCTTTCAAAAAAAAAAAAAAACCCTTGCAACATTCATTTTTATTAAGTATTTCATTCGTCAAAAGCAAAGCTGAWTTGGACACGTGGCCTGCATTTGTGATATATATATTTTTTATATATATATATATAAAATATATATGTATATAAATAGCTATTCAGCATGCAAAAATTGTAGTGATTTCCAAAATCTGGTTACAAAATCCACACCGCTCACACACGGATTCTGCTGAGTGGGTGCGTGGGATTGTCCTGGTTGAGATGTGACCAAGGGCTGTGTCACAGCCACCCTTACCCAGCAGCCTCTTCCCTGGCACGGATTCACCAAAACACAGAAGCACCTCCCGACCCCCAAACCTGCATTTCTGCATTTCAGCTTTTGGCCTTTGCCCAGGAAGCAACAGGRAGAATTAAAAACCCCGCTGTGGAATGATTAAAGCTTGAACGTTGTGCTGTTCRTTGGACCCAACTCCAGCATCACCTCTGTCACCGTCCCTTGGGGTGGCATTGAGCTCAGCGGGGTGGGCACCGCGGGCCACAGGGGGACACAGGAGAGGGAATGTTCCAGAAGGAATGCCGCTGCTTCCCACATGGGTGTCAGCTGAGGGATCCCTCCTTATGGAATCACTGAGGTTGGAAAAGACCTCTGAAATCATCAAATCCAACCTGTGCCTGATGTCCCCTCACCAGCTCACAGGGACACTCCGGGAGGCAAAGCCCACGCTGGAGGAATCGGCTCTGGACACTTCCACAGTAACCAAAAGGAGCAATGGAAACACTGGTTTTACCTGTTCTACGAATATTTGTACACTGCAAGGCCTGACAGGCTGTGGGAGCTCTCCCTCCCCACCCCACCATTAGGAAAATATTCCTCCTGAATACAATTCTGAAACAATTCTGTCTGAGCAGGATGCAAAAGGAAAGAACATAGCACAAAAGGCACGTTTCAGCTGAAAAGGAAAGAAATCAAGGACCAGCAAATACAGAAATTGGTTCTGGAAAGTATTAGCGACTTTTAAGCTTAAACTTCATAAATATATTGCAATAAGCAAGTGTGGTTCAATCGAGGGATGGGAGTCTGAAGACACTGGGTCTGTTCCTAACGCTGCAATTAATTTGCTTTTTGGCCTCGGGCTTAACACTTCACTTCTTCRCTTCCCACAGCCACGGGCACGGTGCTGTGGGGGGAAGAAGAGACATTTGTGCATCGGTGCCTTCTCCTCTCTGCCACTGGCACGGACCCTGCACTGCCGGGGAGGCGCCGGGGCGGCACCACAGCTCCCCGGGCCCGCGCTCCGCAGGCTCCCACTGCTCCCTCACTTCCAGAGGAACGAGGAATTTCTACGGATCTAAAGRGCTACAGAAGCGCTGCCACGGCAGTCCTTGAGCTACGCAACCGATCAAATGGCTTTTTCCTTGGAGTTTTGGGAGGTTGTGGCTTCATCATTCRAGGACCATACAAGTGAAGCTCATGTTTTTCCCAAACAGCCAAAATTTGCTCACGGATGTTTAACATTACAAGCAAAAGGACATGATTAGCTACRTCACTCGTTAGTCATGAAGATGGTTTCTACTGGATGAAGACACGAGAATGAATTTATTTGGGAGTCAGTAAGAGCCTGATGAATCCAGCCCACTGAGACAGGAGGTGGGATTCTCCGTGTGCCTGAAGGTACAAGCTCTTCACCCCCACAAATCCCTCTGGAAACGCACGTGTGTCTCACCGAAGTGCAAGTTACCCACAGGTATCAACACCGATCGAACACTGTCCTGGAGCGGGAACGCTGGCTGTGGCATCGCTCGGGGTCACCCATCAGTCCAGTTCTCCACAGTCCCCATCCCTGAATGATACTGCAGCGACGACTCCCTGGACAGGGAGAAGCTCTGTGAGTACAGGAACTCGTTGGCCGCGTTTAGGTGCGGAGAGGGGGGTTTCCTCTCACACACGGACGGGTGCACCCTTTCCCTCGGGAAGGACGAGGCGGGAACGCGCTCCCGGACCTGAGACTGGGACAGCTGGTTGTAGACGCTGAAGTGGCCGTTCCCCGGCGGCTGCGAGGCCTGGCCCGCGATGGCCGGCAGCCGCGGCATCATGGGGGCGGCGGTGAAGTGAGGAGGGAAGGGCTGGTAGGGCACAGTCTCCATGGTCTGGACGCTGTAGCTGGTGTAAGGTGCGACTGAAGTCCACATGTTACAGCTCAGGGGGGGCGGCGGGGGTGGTAAATCGTCGACGGCCGAGACGGCGGCGATGTCGGCGCCGGAGCCAGAGTACATGCAGGCCTCCCGCGGGGCCACCTCGCCGCAGTAGGACGGGCTCAGCATCTGCTGCTCGTAGGGCGGCGGAGAGCGGAAATAGTGATCGTCCCCCACCGAGGACGAGGCGTCCAGGTACGAGCGTTTGCAGGGCAGGTCCAGGTGCCGGGCGCTTTCTGCGGAATAAAATTCAGATTCAGGAGCAGCTCCCGGGACCTGGCTGGGAGTCCCCTTGGAGGCCGYGGTTATTTCGATTATTTCGCTCAACTGGTGCCCTTTCTCAGCTTAATCCAGTTAAACCATTGGAGTTTGGAAAAACAAAGTACAGCATCAAAAAGACATTGTGCTGCAAATGTCAGGCTAATCCCTCGGCCTCAAAGCACTCTGGTGACATTTGTCAGCTTAAGTGAGRGACTGGGCTACCCTTCTCACATCAGGGATTACTCCACGTTCCTCCAGATAACAGAGGGCCCTGACACTCCTGCGYGGCTCCTCCTGACAAATTCAAGAAGTCTCTTAAAGGGTCTTATCACAGYCTGCCTTCCTGTCATTGCAAAAATGACTCTACATTTCCCAGATATTCGYGTCAAAAGCTGCAGAAATGTCTCCAGATAAAGGAGCCCTTTCCTGGTCAGCAGCCCTTCCTCAGCTCTGCACAGCCCCTCTCCTCCTGTGAGCACCACGGCCCTGTTTCCCAGCAGCTTTCTGTTACTTATTAGGAATATTCTCTGCTTGAATTAGTGAATTCATCTGCAYATTAAACATCTGCTAAAATTACACATTTGCCTTGCAGCCCTCATTACTGGTGCTGTTAGATTCTTCATTTGGCCATGATCAGAAGATTGTCCCAGCTTMAATAAATTAGCAGGCAATGAGACATGCAAATAGAAGGATTGTATTCTTCTGTGCAAATATTTTCCATTTAACTTAAAACATGCCATGACCTCATCTGATGCTGGACTAAAAGGAAGAGAATGTAGTCTCAGCTCACTTAAATCTGAGAATGAGGGGATGAGAGGAAAGGGCTGCTTATACCCAGCTCCCACAGCCCCACCAGTCTGCAGACATTGAGGGAATTGCTCATGGCTTTGCCTTGGAAGTGCTGAACATTAGTTTGGGTAATGCTAATGGCCTCCTGCAGTTTTTAATTCAGCTGATGGTTACAGTGGATAATTTTCCGCTGAATCTCAGTGCCATTCGAATTACACATTCTAATTAATTGTTTCAGGTCTGACTCAGTCTGAATTTACCTTCTATGGGACAAACCCACTAAAAACTGCCTCAAACACCAGCTCTTGGYTCCTGACTCCCCAAAACACTTCAGTCACAACAGTATTTTTGAAGACCAAGGCCCAAGAGACCAACCCAAACAGAATTCATGCTCCCAGGTTTATTTTCTGTAATATTTTTCTAGCTGTAAACTCGAGTTACCTCTTCTCTTTARACAATGGTAGAAGAGCCCTGAATCTCTCTGTGCTGTGAAGGTGTTGAGTGGCAGATCTTGAGTATCCGAAGCTGCAAATTGCATGTGAGCACCGTTCTCATACTGATAATGCTGGAGGGTCTGGTGATTCCCATGGAGTGGGTTCACATCAGGCTTTGCTGACAGCTGGCCGTGACTGGACACCAACCTCTGCCTCATGATGCTTTTGGAAATTACTGGATATTCTTTGCTGAAAGAGGTGAGAAAAATGAAGCATCATCAGAATTTCGTCAACAGAATGATGAGATGTCGGTTTGGCTCCCCCAGGGCATCTCCAGCCAATGACTTCACCACCCTTCGCTTCAGACGATGAACTCATCGCGCTCCTCTGGGTGTGGGCAAGAGCTGACAGCACAGAGTGTGTCACCGAGTTACAGGAAGAGCTTTTGAGGGATAGAAATGGCACATGCAAACACGATGCCCCGTGGCTGGGGCACCTTTCAGCTGCTTCTCCAAAGRGCTGCAGCACGGGAGGAGSAGGATGAGGAGGGAGGTACCTTTGGAGCCGTGCCACGCGCAGGTCGCTGTCGTCGCTGCCCCGGAAACCCTTGGCAAAGGGGTTGTTTTCAATTTTCAGCTGGGTTATCTTTAAAAGAATGAAATCAAGAATAAAGTGTTTGAAAGCAAATCAGACCAGAAGTGGGTTTTGAGGTGCCTTGTGTGATGTCCTATGAAATGCAGAGCTGCAAGTGTCTTATTCTGGGCCTCGTGTTCCTTTCCTGGACTTCTGATAGAGAGAATATCTCTGATTTAAAAGGACTCCTGTGTTTCCACGTTAAGAGAGCTCTGCTGGTCAAGCTGTGGCTCTCCCTAATTTCCATAAGAATTTTCTGTGCCATTATGAYCCTATTCAGTCATTTTCCTCTGTGAACAGCATCCCAACTCAAACAGTGCTGCTTGAGGCCCCTCTGGCTGCCCTGAGCCTCCTGCATCCCATTTCAGCRGGGAGGAGAGCAGCCAGTTGTGCTTTGGGCTGGTTTTGCCTGAGTGTTGYTGTTACGAACAAGTGCACTTTTAGCAATGTTGAAAAATATCCCTGACCAAAAAAACTCCTGAGAGCACAGCTGGCTGCTATCAGTGGTGCAGGGGGAAGGTGGTGACATGTGAATTTAAGCAGCCTCCAGGGCTCCAGCTCTTCCAGGGGAGCTCAAGCAGCTGATGAACCACAAGAAGCRCAGGACCCTTCCAAAGCCACAGCCTGACAGCAGGTTTGTACATCTTCATTTCATTTGGTTATTTSGGACCGTGGATTTCCTTTGAAGTGAGCAGGATCAGGGATTCAGCTCCTCCTTGTCACCTTCCCCTGGCTTCACCCAGCCCAGGAGGGGATTTGGGGTGAACACACACCTTTCTCCCTGACCTATCCTCAGCTTCCTCAGCTTTAAAAAGACAATTATTTACAACAACACTTCCTGTTAGCAGGAGCCCCAAAGCTCCCAGCAGTGGCTGTACAGCAGTGACAGTGCAGGTATGGAGTTTATGGAGCACTTTGGGAACTTCAGGGATGAAAGGCACTATTTACACCAGACATTTTAAGTGTGTATTAAATATAAGCTCTTTTGAGTCTTTTTGGTTAACCATGTTTGGGCAATTGGTCATTTTACATCAACAGCTACAACTTCTCTGCCTTCAGTGTCCTAATGGGCACTTTCCCCCCACCCTGCCTTACCATACCACATCCACATTTCTGCTCTGAGTCTCTTAACTGGCTCACTAATTGCAAAAGTTTTGCAAGGACTCTATGCTTCAGGCATCAAAGGGCACACAGGCATCCTGCTTGGGAGGAAAAGCTCTGGTCAGGTTATTGGGGAGGAAGAATTTCACACTTGTTCCTGTTCCTGCAGGATTTTCCTATGAATGGGTAGGAAAGGAACTGCTACAGTAACACGTGGCAGCTTTCACACTGGGGTGACAGGAGGGTTCTGGCAGTGCTACCTCTCTCTGCACCTTTCGTTATGGATTTAAAAATTCCAATTAATGCTCTTACAGCCCTGCAATTGGACTTTGCCATTAGGAAAATGCCTGGGAGCAGCAGCTTGTGCAAAGGCTGAGCAGGATAGAATCAGAAGCCTTTCCATCCCCTCCTGCCATCCTCCCCTGTCCCTGCCCTGGTGACAGCGCTCCTGCTGCCACAGGGAGGTGACAATTCAYTGTCGCGCTGCTGTCAGCCCTGCTGGGATCCTGGGCTGGTAAAATCCTCAGCCAGAACTCTGCCCACTGCCACAACCAACAGCACAAACCAGAACCAGCCCCGAGAGCACACAGGTGCCCCTGACACCCAGCCAGAGCACAGAACTGAGCCCTTTGTGCTTCACACCCCCAGAACACCCCCAGCCCCCTCCTGCCTCCCYGTGCAAACCGCAGAGCCGGCTCTGAGCTCCGTTTTTATGGTTACATTCCTCGTCTGTCTCACTAAACACACATTCTATAATTACTTTTCACTGCAGATTTATGAGCAAGCTTTACTGGTCATTATTAGATGTGCTTTGCTGTTTGAATGACATCTCAGCTCCATGAGCACAGCGAGGCARGAGAGCCCAGGGCCTGCCAAAATATTGTTACCAGCATCATCCCTGCTCCTCCAGAGCTGCATCCACCGGCTCATCCTCACCATCAAAGCCAGCATGGAAACTTATCTTTTAAAGCAGCAGAACAGGAAGATCCTCTCTTAAAGCTCCTGGCCAGAAATAAAGCATTTTTAGCCCCAAAAACTGCCTACCTTGTGGTTCTGGTAAGAGGTGACTGAAATGAAGGAGGTCTCTGGGAAAACGTGGGTGCAGAAAGCCGTGTTCTTGGAGCCGAACGCGTTGTTCTCGTCCGCCTTCACAATGTGCAGCCGGGGCTGGTATTTGTGCATTGAATTGAGGATGATCTGAAAAACAATTGATGTTGAAGTGAGAAATCCATTCAAAAAAGAAAAGAGACAAGCCATGGCTGCTGGACACTTTGCAGCAAGATCCAAAGCCCATCAGAGCTCAGCTTTAGTTTCTCTTGCGAGTTAGAAAGGAAAATTCACACTCCAGAAATGCACATGAACCAAGGCACAAAAGGTATCTGCAGCTCTGGCAAGCAGAGCTGAACTTAAAGCTTTCCTGGTAAACCCTCATTTTCCTATTGCTATTGGATAGAATCAGCCTGGGTGGAAAAAATGTTGTAATTTTTTTTTTTCCCAGCTCACGCCGAAGCTGTACAATATATAATTCACCAGCAGACTGGTCTGTAAAGATTCCTAATAAATACTTTACTGAGCTGAAAAATACACAGTTTAGCAGAGGAAAAAAAAAACCAGCACAGAAACCACAGGGGGAAAAGAACTAGAGAGCTATTTTTCTTTTATCTGCTGGTAAAAAAAAAATAAAACTACAAAGAAGCAGATTGGTTTTTCCTGCTGTTTGTGGAGTGGCTGAGTGTGGGTGGTTGGTCTGGGCACCTCTCCCCTCCTCGAGTCTCGGCCAGGGAAAGGCAGAACCAGCCCAGGGATTTTTTATGGTGGGTGCCAGGGGGGGTTGGGGAAGGGCTGAGGTCCAGCAGGGATCACAGCCTGGCTCCAGCACTCAGCTCCTCTGCTGGAGCTTTTTGGGCTGGGAGGGGCTGCCCAGGCTCATCCCAGTCCGGCCCCCAGCACTGAGATGCCACAAAGAAGGGATGTGCCCAGACACTGCAGAAGAAAATGGCTTCAAGAAATGGAATTTCTTTTAAGCAGTGGGATGGTTTTAAGAAAAGCCTTTATTCCTTTTACTGGGCAAAGAAGAAATACTGCCTGTTTTCTCAGCATAATCCTTYCCAATCTCCTCTTTCTGCTCCCAAATGGGCTAATTGAGCCCGGCTGCTYCTGGGGGAGAGGCATCTCCAGCCAAGCTGTCACCCCTGGGTGCCCAAAGCCATTGGCAAGGACAGAAACAGGCAAAGAGGGGGAGGTTGGGATGGGTGGGGTCTTCAGTGGGGTAAATAAAAGGGTGGATGGATGAAAAAAGGGATGGATGGATGGATGGATGGATGGATGGATGGATGGATGGATGGATGGATGGATGGATGGAT
>NW_026623608.1:388328-413977 GCF_030028575.1 Malurus melanocephalus
TTTTATGTCCAGGAGCTCTTCCTGCTCCGTGAYTCCCATGGCCAGGAGAGCTCCGAGCAGCAGCTCCAGGTGCTCCAGCTCGGATGGGAAGCAGAGCATGGAGCTTTTGCTCTCCAACCCCCCTCATGTGCTGCACGTCCCCCTGCCCACAGTAGCTGCTGCATTATGTACCACTTAAATGCAATTTTTACTGTTGACACTTTCCAGACAACCCTCCCCGCTCCCCAAGAGAGACAATGAGGAATTTTTGGCATTTTATCAGCTTTTATCAAGCCTCTGAAGCACTTTGTGGCTGTTGGTGTGCAGGGTGTAGCTCTGAGAGGGTGGGCTCAGGTTTGGGGCTGGAGCCTTTTCTCTGCTTTCATGTATCAGCCACTCACAAAACAAAGCAACACCCGAGGGACGGGGCCTTCAAACGAAGGSACATTTCAATTTTCAGTAATTAAGGGTAATCCAGGCTGATAAATAATGGTTGTCTGGAGCAAAAGTGGGGGTTTGCTGAGCTCTCCTCAGTGTCTCACACTGCCCAGGATGGGTGACTTGTTCCCAGAGCCAGAGCAACTCAGCTTCAGGATGAAGAAATCAACTTCCAACTGAGATTTGCAAAGGGAAAATTAGAACCCCAAGTTTTGATACACCCTGCATGAACAGCCTRTGTTCCCTCTCCAAAGCACAATCCACTGGGATATAATGACCCTTTTAAAAAGATAAATGCATTTTTAATAACATCCTCAAACTCAAAGAGTCCAAATAATTTCCAAATGAACTTCTTGGAGCCTGATRGAAGGATTTAGGAAAGGATTTCTGACAGATGCTGAATGTTTCAGTTGTGGCTGYAAATCTGCCTAGAGTTTCATCATGAAAAAAATCCTAAATGGTTTAATTTTGCCACTGCACTGACGAGGTTGGRCATTTCTGTCCCTTGTACCACAGGGAATATTTTCCCACCTGTCTCAGTGTAATTCCTGTTGGAATTTGAGTGTGTGGCTCCCCGCCAGCTGCACAGAGGATTTCCCACATCTTTTGGGGGGTCAGCAACTCTTCTCTGCATAAAAYCAACATTTCACAGGCTGGAGAACAAGAACTCTGTAATCCCTGTGCATCCAAAATCCCTACAAACCATCCCAAAAATGACCTTCAGCCACAAAACACCGCTTCTTTGCAAAGTGAAATGCCAACAATTCAGGCTAAATAGTTTTCAAGGCTGCTTTGGAAAGCTAAAAATACACAAAACAAATGTAAATTCCACTCCAATGACGAACRTCAGTGGAAAGATTAACTTAAAGAATTGTGTCAAAAATGAGAAGTATTTTAACTGATGGGGCAGAGCAGGCACTGAGCATGACCTAGGAATCCTCAGCATCAAAGGTGGTGCTAAAACAATAACTTTGTATTTTCCTGAAYTTACCTTTCTCATTGCAAGGTCATGGTGAGATTAATTCAGTGTCAGATGCTGCCACTCACATTTTTAAATTATTTTTGTATAAAATGTAGGTAGTTTGGTAGAAGCTGGCTGCTAAAATAAAGTGTTTTGCCTTGCCCTGCTGCTGAAAATAGCTCCTGGTGTGTTGGTTAGAGGGGAATTTTAACATGATGAAAGACAAGAACACAAAATTAGGAAGGGAAATGAGGAAAACAGTGTTTCCTGAGGAAATTTAGGAACACAGGCTCTCTCTGCAACTTGGTGATCTTGTCTATTTACTTASAAAAGGAATGGCCCAGGCATGAATAGTCAATATAAATGAACAATACTATTTTTTATCTATTAAAAAGCGAATCAAAACAAACCAACAAATCAAACAGAAATGCCAACCAGAATCCATCCCTAATGTAGGAATTATTGGCTCAATATTTGCCAAGGGGATTCCATCTCCCACCACCACCATCCCAGTAGTCTCTCTGCCTGGAAAACACACATTTCCAAGGAAAAAAAAAATCAATGCTAAATGTGTGAGCTTACACAAACATAATTTTCATTTTCCTTTCATCCTCCTGTCTCCCTCCTTTGTGCTGCTCACACACTTGCAGCTGGAACCTCAGCTGTTATAGAACTCAACCTCTTCATTTTTTTGGCATTCCTCAGTCAGTAAGAAATGTCAAAAAAAATGACACCATTTGCTCCTTTCATTTAATTTTACTTAGGAAAACAAACTCCTCTAACTTTTAATCTCTCACACTGCTGAGTAATGTGGGCTTCAGGGCTGGAGGGCTTCAGCCAGTTTGCAGGATGGAGCTGAGCAGAGGAAATGGTGCCACATTCCTTGTCACAATGCAAACTTGCCTTGAAATCACCAGTAAAATGTATTTACTTTCATATGAAATTTGGGGAGTTGATTTAAGAGCTCCCTGTTTCGCCAAGGTATCAGATGTCATATGATGCAGTGGTTGCCATGGCGACTCCCCTTTTTATATTGAATAGTAAATGGCTACGAAAAAGCCACATAATTTTATGGTTGCTCCCGGGGGATCACATAACTAATATAAAATCTTGCATTTTAATATATTTTCTGCTTCTTTCTTCCTTCCCTCTATTCTTTCAAAGTGAAAAAGCCTTTGAGCTGAGGCTGGCCCTGGTCCCACATTGGGACTCGGAGCTGGAGCGCGACAGCCCAGAACAAAATCCTGACAATCCTTTTTTTTTTTTGCATGGAAAAAATGGTGTTTTAATCAAAGAGATTCTGCAGAATCATCTCAATTAATATTTAGAGCATTTGGTGGTGTAAACCATCCCAAACTGAAAGGGTTTTAGGAGTGAATGGATTGAAGATGCTCCATCAGCCCCAGAGATGATCCTGGGATGTGTCCWGGGATGTGGGATCAGTCCCCTCTGCTCCCTGGGACTCACAGAACCCTCACCCCAAAGCCATCATTAAAATCACCCCATCATTTACATTGGGAAAGAGCCTTAACATCACCCAGTTCAACCCAAACACTACATTCTCACACCATCTCCAGCAGCTAAAACGTGAGCTCCAAAATTCCCTGCACCTCATCCTATGGATTTCCCCTTTCCAGGGAAGGATTCTCCTTGCTCTGTGGAGGCAGAGACAGGCTGCAGTCCCCAGCACCACGGGCTGGGCTCTCCCCAACAATCCCAGCCCTGCAGGGCAGTGAGGAGCCTCCCAAATCCACACGTTTGTCCTGGCAATCTCAAAARGCTGGAAAATCCTGGGAAAAGGTTCAACATGAGCTCAGACAAACAGTTCCTTAYGAGATGGCCAAAGCTGGGATTGCTGGGTTTTTTCTCTCTCGGTCCTTTTTCATCTCCCATCAGCTGGAATTCAGCGGGTGTTTCCTGGCTTTGGGGGGGATTCCACCTCCACTCTGGCCTGGGAAGGTTTTTTCTGGGCAGACCCCAGGGGTGACCCCCACACTTCTGTCCCCCCTGCACAGTGACCCCTTCCCTTGCCCTTCTCCAGGCCAGCTTCATCCCAAACTAAACCATTTCAGGATCTGCTTCCAGTTAAATTTGACCAAAATCCGCTGCATTTGACTCACACAAACCAGCAATGCAACAAGACAAAGATTTAACAGAGAGAAGTAAATCTTCATTACTCTTAACAGAGAGAAGTAAATCTTCTTTTCAGCCACCAACCCCACTGGCCACTCCTTCCCCAGCCATTTAAATGGAAACCCTGCATCCATTGATCCCTGTGGAACACTCGCCATTCCCAATGGCACACAGCTCTGCTCCTTTCTATTTTTCAGCAAACAATGTAAAACTTCACATTGGATTTTATAATTTATTTGGGCACTGCTGTTTCTTTGATTCTCTAGAATGAATGGTACAAAAAAAAATATAAAAAAAGAAAAAGAAAAAAGAAGAAGAAAAAAAAATCATTTAATGGGCATTCTTTCAGCAGAAGGCTTAGTGATGCTCAGAAAAAAATGCCTGCAAATTTAGGGCAGGCAAGAAGGTTTTTTCAAGAGGGTTTTTTAAATGGACTGAGAAAAAAGGTGGTTTAGTATTGGGAGAGATTTTATATTTATATATGTGTATGTATATATAGATGAATTCTTATATATTATAAATATAAATATAAGTACACATACATATGCATATGCATATACATGTACATATACATATACATATACATATACATATACATACATAAATATAAATATAAATATAAATATAAATATAAATATAAATATAAATATAAATATATAAATATATAAATATATAAATATATAAATATAAATATAAGAAAAATACATATGGCATCTATTCCTTCTATAACTATAAGAAATCATATATATTAAAAAGAAATAATATATGTAAAAAATAGTTATATAAAGAAAATACAAATATATTTTCAGCTAAAAATAAGGATATGAAAAAAGACACCACAGCATTGCTCTGAGGACAAGTGGGGTGAAATTTTGTTTTTCCCCCCCGGACAGGATTTCCCCYGGGAGCTGCYGTGGCCCCATCCCTCCCTCCCTCCCTCCAGAGATCCCAGTGCTGGGGGGAAGCTGCTTCCAAAGCAGCACATAAACCTCCCACCAGCACCCGAGAGGAAACTGCTTGGCCACAAGTCATAAAGCAAACAAATAAAAAAAATTATGAATCAAAATTAGGGTTTTGCAAGATTAGTAGGATGTGAGCTAATTAAAAGTGCCTGAGTGTGTCTGACGGACGCAGGCAGAAAAAGGCTGAGATTTAATTAAGAGAAAAATGAAAAGGAAACCCCAGGACTAGGGGAAAAATTAAGGCTTTCAGTGATAATCAAATAAAACCAAGTGAGCAAAYATTAAATCTGAAGAGAAATAACAAATTCATCAGCATTAAAGAGTAAAGCCAGTAAACAGCAGATTTGGATCAAGAAAGCCAGGAATATCACTTAAAATGTTAATGAGTGGCAGGCCATCTATATGAACCTGTAGCTTTAAACCTCACCTGGTTATATCTCAGAAACTAAAATCAAAGCTTTATTTTAATAGCAGATGAAGTAATTGTGGCAATTAGAAGGCACCAGCAGCAGTCCAGGAGCAAGGCAGGTACAGGGAATGTAACAAAACCAAGCTCAGCAATGCTGTGTTGAGGGGGATTAAATTAAATATCTACTTTTATTTGTCACAACCTTCACTTAATTTCTATTTATTAATTGTCTTCATTGTTTGGTTGGTTTTTGCCCTGCAGGAATACCTGTATGTATTCCAGAATAAATTTATATATTCCTTATATTTGTATTTTTTAAAAGAGAATAATTTCCAATCGATCTGGTCCCCGTTGGAACCTCTCAGGAATACGGATGTGCTGCTCCTGCCCTTTCCAAGCTGGCCTGGATGCAGGAGCTGAGTCCTTTGGCAGAGAGGTTTTGTTTCAGTGGAAACAACAGCACAACAACAGCACAAACCCTCCTGGGATGCTCTTGCTCCTCTCCCACTTTCTGGCTGCCCTTATGTGACTCTGAGTGTCCACAGCCTGCCTAAAATCAGGGAAGAGAGGCCTGGGAATCAGGCTGGGATATTTTCTACCATCCAGTGCACTTTACCTCCTCTGGGTACTGAAAACCCCCTGAGAAGAGAAGGATCCCGGGCTCCTGAGCTGCCTGGAGCCACCAACCCAAAGCCCTTCCCTAAAGCTGACCCTCCTCGTGGTCAGTCCTCCAGCCAATGCCCAAAAGGCTTYCCCATGTCCTCCCTGCAGCAGCTCCAACCCCCTGAGCATCCTTCACCTGCCCACAGCTCCATAAGGACCATCTCAMAGGCACCTTCCACCCTCTGTGTACTTCCAACCTCTAAAGAAAGTGGAATTGTGTTCATGAGGATTTATCACTGTGGAGAGACACACTTGCTATTTTCCCATATTGCCCTGAACCAGTTTTCTAAAGGAATAGAGGTGTTCTGTTCCCCTTTCCAGTAGAGGGGATTTTTGTGCATTTTGTASAGCCGAGACCATCCAGAATATCTGTTAGCACAAAATAACCTGCAGTGATGGAGTTATTCTGTTTTTCACCTGGAAAACACAGCCAGGTATTTCCCAGGCATCATCCACAGGGGATGGGCAGGGGATGTGCCATCCTTGCTGGCACTTACAAGATTATTTTCACCTCTGCAGCTGCCCTGGTACTCCCGTGGCACAGAGAGCAAAGTGCTGGCCCTGCCAGAATCCCCCACGCTCATAATCACTCAGCAGCCCCACGTAAATCAGAGGCTCTATCAGGCTGATTATCTCTGCATGTAATGCTTTGAAAATACATAAATTCAGATTTCACTCTAAGCATAGGTGGCTTACAATGCTTTCTTTGGGATCAGATAGACCTCACTGTAGCTAAACATTACAGTGGCTGCTGATTTCTTAATCCATTCTCAACATGAAGGTTGCTCAGTTGTTAAGCCTGGTGTGAAAGAAGCCTTTCATGGATGAAAAATCCCCCCGGAGCAAAATATACAGCCCACGTTTTCAGGCTGTGGTGTGTGAGCTGGGCACGGGCTTACCTGCCACAAAACCTGCTCAACCAGAGGGGTTTGAGGCAGATTACACAGCTCTGAATTTGTTCTTCCATAAAACCCGCTTGGTTTTACGTGTCTGCATTGACAAATGCCTCCCATGCCTCTGAGTGTAACTAATAATTTCCCACAACAGATAACGGGCTGGGGGAAGCAGCAGGAGTGGGGTTTGTGAGGCTGGAGAAGAAGGGCTGGGTGTCAGGGAGAGAGGCTTTCCCACATCCTCAGTACGGGAAATAATCTCCAATCTAATTCCATGATTGCAGCAAAGGCTTCAACTCCACGCCATATTCATTAAGATGTTTATCTCCCTTATTTTAAGCCTCAAATGTGCCTCCATTTCTTCTGGGGCTGTTGACCCTGATATTAAGCAGATATTACAGTGCACAGAGTCAGGGCATGGATTCACTTCTTGATGAAATAATGAGGAATTTCTGCTGCCTGTTTTTCAGGTGAGATTCCAGAGGAGCTGAGCCTCATGTAGGGATGGGGACACTGCAGTGGCCCAGGGTGCCAGGGTGGGTGACCCAGCACAGCTCTGCCTGGGCAGCTGCCCACACACCAAAAAATGCCCCAGCCAAGGCTGCAGAAACCCTCACTGCACGCGGTTTTGAGGTTTGGAGGAAATCAAAGACAAAAGGAAACGCGGGCAGGCTCCGCTGGCGCACGGGAAGGCAAACAAACCCTGYGGCTTTGCTGCCTTGTTTTTCTTAGGGAGCTTTAAGAAAGTGTTTGCAGTCGMTGGGAACAAATTCCTAGAAATGAGAAGCTGTTATTATTCCTAACGTAATGCCTTCGTGGGACAGGCCCTGCCCRGCCCAGGGACATCATCCCAAATGGGCTCATTCCCCTCTCCAAGTGCAGAGCCCAGCTCTCCTCATGAGCACCACAAAAAGTGGGCACCACATCTCCAAAAATAATTAATTTAGAAGCCTAACAAGGAGCTGTTTGAAAAGGGGTCAATCCCATTTAGCCACGCAGGTTGTCAGTGAATTGAACAGCAAACCAGGCACTTAAAATAGATTATTTCAGGCATTTCCCTGTTAATGTGAGAGGGAAGGTGCTGGGCTGTGGTGCAAGGCTGGCATGGACCGAGGGCACTGAGCAGGACTCATCTGCATCCCCTGCATCGTGGATATCACCCCAAAACCCAAACCAGAGCCCCCAGTCTCACTAGGGAAACTTTGTGGGAAGACAAGCAGGCTGTTCATTGGAAAGGCGAGGCAGATTGGTGGTGTTTTAAAATCTTCCCCGTTAAAATGCAGCGTTAAAATCTCAGTTTAAAAATGACAAAGTCAGGAAAAGCAAACGTTTAAAGTTGCAAAACCAACACGGCACATCCTGTTTGTTTTACAGCCACATCGCACATCCTGTATGTTTTATGGTTTRCATTTTACAGCATAAACAGTCGTATATTAAGCTGCAGACTTAACCAGGAGAAAAACACTGAGGGAAAAAGTGCCACGTGCAAAGCCAGCGGGTCGGGATGGCACCAAAACGGTGGCAGAGGTGGCTTTGTGTCACTTTTACTGGYCAAGCCCTAACGCAGTTGATCCATTTAATTTCCGTGGTGCTTCCCCCCTTGAAGGGGAGCAGAGATGGGCTGTGATTAATACCAGCAGCGTTAAACGGAGCCTTTGAAGTTGCCACATGTTTCAGTGGGGTCAGTAGGTTGGGGAGGGGGTCAGGGCCGGCGCGGGCTGGGTTATCACCGGGTCCCTGCCAGAGCCCGGCTCAGCCGTGGCACCGGCGACGCGCGGCACTGACGAGCGGCTTTTGGAGGCTCCAAATTTGTAAAAAATCAGGAACACCGGCAAAAATTCGGGATTTTTAGCAGCGTTTCAAACTGATGGGATCATCCTGCCTCTGGAAKCAAGCCCCTAAAGCTCCAGCTGATTTAGCTGTGTCAGAATTGCGCTTTCTGGATGGTTTTRGGAGGCATTGGGACGTTGATTCCAAGTGAAAACCTGCTCTTTAGAGACTCCATGTGCATTCATTTTGAGCAAGACAGATACACCCCTTCCCACTCTGCATCCTTCTGACAGCCTCCCTTGCCCCCAAACTGCTGCTGCTTAAAACACCATCAGGTTAATAATACAAATTAGATTCTCTTACCTGTAGTACAAGGAAGAGCTGACAGCACTAAGCTTAGAAGGATTTTAAACTCCCTCTTCCCTTCCTCCCACCAAGGATGGTTTATTTTTACGTGGCTTTCAGTTCAAACTGTGCAAACCAGACAGGTCTGTGTTTTTATACGGAGTATCTGAGCACTCACTCTCCTGGCAGACTGGAAGGGCCCTTGGTCTGAGTTATTAAAGGCACTGGGGGTGATAACTGTGTGCTTCCCACCTCTGCATTCCCAACACACATGAATCAAGATTTTCCAAATAAAATACTTCATCTTTTATAGTCTTGCCAAAGTCAGCTTGGAAAATCAGGAGTTTTTGCAACCTGTTTCTGTGAGCTGCATGTGCCACGTGCTGGGCTCAAAATCCTGCAGCGCTGCCTGGAAAGGTCCCGAACATAAAGGAGAAAGGTGACATCCAGCAGGACACAACTAAACCAGTCATGGCTGCATTTCCAAGAGCAGGGGAAGYACACAGACCCCTCCCTTGGCATTAAACACCCCCCACAGCACAAAATGATGTTGTTCCTCATTATTAAATTAACTGTGATGTCCTACCCAGCACCTCAGACACAAACTCGGCATTGCAGGCCCACTCTGCCCAAACCCCGTGCAGAATGTGTCTCTTACGTGTCCAAARGGATCCAGGTGGTTGTTGGTRAGTTTGAGCTTCTGGAAGGACACCAGCTGCCTCATCCAGTGGGCTCCTGTGGCCGGGGAGTCRGGGTGCACGTACAGCCTGCCCGGCATGGCCGGCTCAGCCTTYCCAGCCACCATCCTGCAAACACAGAGGGACAATTGCATCACCTCAGCAGCGGGCACAGCCCCAACATGGGAGAGCTTTTTGTCCTTGGACTCATCCCAGCCACCCTCCTGCCACCCCTGGACTCCTCCCAGCCACCCTCCAGCCACCTCTGGGACATGGGAACTCGGGGAGGTTCCTGMTGCTCATGGGGGTTTTTGGGATCCCTGTTTGATCATCACAGGCTGGCAGTGTAACCCCATCCTTGCTCCCACATGGAATTTATTAGGGCCACATTGTCACAATTGTTGCCACATTGGTCAAGGAGGAAAGCTCCTGTGGGTTTTTGGAAGCTTTCAAAGCCCTTTCTGCAAAGGGAAATGGCCCCTTACAGTTCCACAGCAGAAAGTACCTGTGGTACCCGCGTGGCTGTGCCCTTCACAGCCAGGCAGGGCTCCCACAGCCTTTCCCAGTGGGAAGGGGCTTCTCTCCACTCCAGAGCTGCTCCCAGAGCCCTTCCCAAGCATTTCCCCTTGCCCCACACCACCAGCAGTTCTCATGGACACAAGGCCCAGCCACGAGACAACATCTCATGGCAACGCCCTCATTACTCCACATTGTTCTCCTCTTATAAAACCCCAATAAATGCAATATTACCAAAAACAACAGAAACTTTCCAGCAGCAATAAAAGGAAAAGGGGAAACAGCTCTAGGGCTGGCAAAAMTGAAATTAAACAGAGTTAATAACTATCCATCATCTCGGGTTTAATGTYTGAAACACACACAGTGGCCACCGTGGTGCAGAGACCCTCAGTCCACTCCTCTTACCCAGYGGCATTCCAGGACAAAAGCTCACGGAAAAGGGATTTTTTTTTTTAAACTAAAGCAGCCCTAATGTACATGTAAATTATTACTGCTTTCTGGGATGTCACCAGGCTCTTTCTCTGTGAAATTTTCCATTGCTTTKCTTTTCACCAGGCGGCAGCCGGTGGAAGGGTTTGAGAAAACCACAGCGAATAGTGGCAGTGAGGCAGGCTGCCGGGCATTTTTGGGGGGAAAAAATCAAAAGAGAAAACAACACGTTTCCTTTGTCAGAGAGCAARAATCCCAGCTGCCTCTTGGGTTAGTAACTTTGCTGAGAAAGGAAGGGAAAAAAACCAGAAGAAAATAAGGGCTCTGAGTAAACCACCCCACATTTCGTTTTATGGCTGCCCTCCTAAAAGCAAAATATTACTGTAGAAGAAAGGAATTTTAAACTTTTCTTGAGTYACATAGAGACCTAATTTTGAGGGCCAAAATGGACTGTTAGATCATCCTGTTCAGCCTCTGGTACAAGGCAGGCTGTGGCTTTRCCCTCCTATACTGCACGTGGCCAGACAACCTGTGCTTAGCCTAAAGCATCTCCACCAAAAAAACTCCCCAGCCTAGAGCATTTTGGGGATGGACAGCCCACCATCCCCAGCAGCACTTTTTTCTAGCAGTTAGTCATCCAGCCTGTTAATAATACTTCATTTTATATTTGTCTGGTTTAAACTGCCAGCCCTGGCTCTTGTGTCYATCATTGCTCCACCAAAGAGAGCTCCAGAATTTTGGTTCTCTCCCCTGGGAAGGTGTTTCTGCTGGTTTTTGAGTTTCCACAACAAATGATTGATTCAATTGCAGTTTTCTTATGGAAAAGCAGGCAAACAGAAGTGTTCTCTTACCATTTATTGTCACAGAATTTGTACCGATGGTCATCAGCTGGGACGATGTCAATCAGCAAAATGTACTTGGTCTTGGGGTTCATTCCGGTCACCTTGACCTTGTAACTGGGAAACATCCTCCTTGGGAAAAGCAGAGTTSTCACATTAGTGAGTGATGGGAGCACTGGAACTGATGGAAATTCGAAGCAGCACCCCAAAGAGCAGATCCACCATCAGAAAAATTCACACAAGGACAAATGAGCTACAAAATATTATTGCTGCTTTTGTCACCTGAATTAAACTCACTCTTCCCAGAGCATGTGCCAGTGCAAAAAGGGGGCACAAATATGGATGACGATATAGGGAGGAGGGCTATGGGCCAGTGCCAGGAAAAGGAGGGTGCAAAGGGATACTGGGGGGGTCAACACACCCCTGTTTGAGGGAGGCTGGGACAAGAGCCCTGCAGGAGGCTCTATCTGGCTTATGGCAGCCAAAAAATTGCTGATTTCTTGCTGCTATGGAAGTGCTTGAAAAGTCAGGACACCTGACTACATTTCAGAAGAAACTGAGCACAAGCTTTGTCACTCATAGAATCCCAATATCCACCAGGTCCCACCACTACTCTTGTGCTCCCTCCAAAAGAAAACTGAAGATCAGCAAAGCCTGGGGGAGACAAAGGGTTAAACCCTGTGGTGGTGCAGACTGGCCTTGCTGGATTTCCYAAATTCACAGCACACCCATTAAACCTTGTCGGGGCCAGAAGCACGGCAGAGCTTCCCACCAAAATGTGCCCGTCCCACTGATTTAACACCAACTGCAGCAAACAACACCAAACCAGAGCGTCACAAAAACCAGTGCATCACTAAAGAACACTCACACATGTCTTACAGACCTAAAGAGTCTTTGTGGTATAAAATAATACCTTTTTATAAAGCAGTGGCTGTGAAAACAGCAGATTCCATCACAGTCTCGTCTTGCAATCCAAGGGAGATTGCCCTAATGGATACTGACACTGCCATGGGCTTCCCAATCCCTGGAGGCCGCCTCAGCAGCCAGGATTTACAGGATTAGGCACTTCACATCCTCAGAGTAACTATTTTYTTGGCTCCATCTTCCCCACCTCCTCCTCATCCAGTAAAAACACCCAAGYCAATAGAGCAAACTGGCTCACCACAGCCTTCCAGCCACCGGCCAGGACACAAAGTTCTGCTTCCCAACGGCACATGGGGATGGAGGATGAACATTGCCACATCCCCGAGTCATTCTCATTACGTGAATTAAATGAAGATGGGCCCAAATCCTGATGTCATTTCTCCATCAGACATGGAGGTCACTTTGTCCCCCACTTTATCCCTCCTTTCCTGAGCCGGTCCAGGTCTGCAGCACCATTTTGTYGCAGCTTGGGGAGAAGGCAACAAAATGGGCCCTGTTCAAAATCGTTTCAATTGACTCTTTTAACCGCCCTGCATAAATTCCAGATGTTTACCATGTAATTAGCCCGGACTAAAAAGGGGTGGTTTACCAATGTCCCTCTTTGATTTTCATTCATAAACTCTGCACTCCTCTTAACCTTGTCCTCCTACAGGTAAGCACCTGGGTAAATACAGTAGGACATTTCAATTTGTGAATACACAGCCCAATTCACACATTGAAAAAAATTGTATAAGGAATCCAATCTGAATGCCAAGATTTTTTTCTTTAAATTAGGCCTTAAAATGGCATTTAAAAACAAAACAAAAAAAAAAGAGGAGAAATTGATTAAAAACCAGAAACAAGATGGACACAATTTGACAGTTTGTTGTACCTGCATTGGGGATTTTTATAACATCGAGCTTCTGAATTTCTTTTTTCCTCAATCATTTCATTTACYGTAGAACATCCAAGCTGCTAAAGTAGCTGAACTGATATATTGTAAATGTTAAGTGCTTTTTTAATGGCATTTAAAATTAAGCTTCAGCATATGGAGTTCATATAGCATGGACATGCCTGAGTTTATAATGTTCTTTAGTATAGCCCTCTAAAATAAATACAAAGAGCCAAAGTACTACTATAATATATACAGCTGAAATTCTTTAAGGATAACAAATGGGGACTCACATCTGATTGAAGGTGTTGCTTAACTTGCAAACCACTCACTATCTCGCAGTGGTAGCATTGTACTCAGCAGTCCACAGACCCAGCTACAACCAAGTTTGCCAACTCTCCGCATTCTTTTCCAGGAAAACACGGGTAGATTTTAGTAATTTGGCTGTGCATGGACATTTCATCATTATTATTAGCTGCTGCATTTTGGCCTTAAAGAAAAAATATGCGACTAATGTGCTGTCCAGGGACTTGTCAGTTTAATTTTCTTAATGAAAACATATTTCTCAACCCTTTGGCAGAGGCTAGTTTAGTAAATATCTCTTTGCAATATGATACAAACATGGGTTGTGCATTTCTGGTGGGAAGGCATGACAAACCCGAGAGCTGGGGCCAAGGAAATGCAGTCATAGAGATTGAATTAAAACGAAGGGGGAAAAGAAAAAAAGCAAGAGATACCTAATATCATGTCCTGGCCCTTATTAAATGTCCCATTTGAAAGAAAGGAGCAGAAAACCACAGCGAAGGCACCGGGCTGCACCAGCCCTGCCTGGGAGCGAGGCAGAACCTACAGTGGCTCTATAGAGCTCCCTGTCAGCCCTGGGAAGGGGCCAAAAACCTGCCTGCTTCCCCAAATTTACTGCAGGTCAATGGAGCTACTCACAGSCACGAGGAGCTGCAGCTCGGCAGCAGCTCTGCACAAGCAGCCCCTCTGGCAGCTCGGCGCAGGCAGCAGCTCCGGGCGGATGGGCGGCTCCGCCGAGGATGCTCCGCTCCGGCCAGCTCCTGGACAATAGGTTGCTTCATCATCCATTGCTCGGGGACCGGCAGAGGCACAAGAATCACCCAGTGCTGCAATAAAACTTGCCAACGTCTTGCCAAGCTCTGGGAAAGCTCAGCCTGGCTTTGGTGGGAGGTCTGAAGCAAGACGCGGGCAGAGCCTTGKTTTACYCACCCTCCTTCCCGCAYGGCTCCAAACYGGGGGAGAGCTTTGCTGAGCAGAAACTGGGGACAAAAACTGGRAATTTGGGGSTTYCTGGGGAGCGTRTGCAGGCARGTGGCATCTCACCCCCAGGGCATCTCCTGTGCCAAGGGCAGCTGCAGCTCTGCCTGGGCAAACAGGGCRGYTCAGCGAGTTCARTGATGGCACAAGTGCAGCACAGCAAAACCCAACTCTCAGGCGACGTTTGAGCCACCAGTACTCAAGAGACAAATTGCAGCAACTCCTGGCCTCATCATCATTTGTTCAGACCCAAAACCTGTTTGGACACAGTGTCCATGGGCTGCAGCAAACRCCCTGAACATGCCAATGACAACACCATCTTTGGGTGAGAATGCCCAGCACTGGACTAATTTCTTCCAATCTGTACCCATTATTTTGAAAGCCACACCGGGGTGTGTCCAACCCAGCAGCACACCTTAGGGGAGGCAGCAGGGCCACAGGGAACAGGAGCCACCAGCCAGCCCCAGCCCCACAGCTCCCCTGCCCACCCAGGGACCAGCCACGAGACCTCAGAGCATCTGTGTGATGCACGAGGGATGCACCACAAGCAGCCAAGCACCAGCAAAACACCAATTTTTTGCTGGTGACTCCAATTCTGGGCACATTTAAACCAATTTCTCCTTCCTCAAGCTCCAGTCAGAGCAGAAGGGACCATCCAGACTCTCCAGGAATGTCCTGAGGGTCTTGTGTGCCCCTCAAAGCTCTCTGCTGGGTGACCCGGACAAGCACGTTCCTGTCCCACTCCCCACACAGGGATAAAGTGCTGTTGTGCCATGGCAGCACTGCCCATCACAGGGCAAAACTTAAATCAGATTTTATGTTCACAAGAGAAAAGCAGCCTCTAAGGAAACGATCATGGGGAAAGGCTATGGTGCCTCCTGGGTGAACAGGACACCTCATATGGCACTAAAATGCCACAGTCTGGCACCCAGGCACTGGGTGATGCCCTGGGGAGGCAGAGGGGCTGAGCCTGGCTCTGGGGATTGTGGGCAGTGGGAGCAGGGCTGGCATCACCAGAGCTTGGCACCACACTGTCACAGCYCCGGCTAAACCCTTCCCTGCAGATGAAATGTAGCAAAACCAGTAAAAGCCAGGAAAATAAACAAGCAGCACAATTCCACAGGCCTCCCAAGCTTCAAAGATGATGTGCTAGTGAACTATTTGTTCTGATAATGAAGCAGTCACTGCTTAGCTAAGTTTATGCTAGGCACATTTTATCTCTACATGATATTCACAAATTGTTTTAAAATGAACTGTTAGAATAAGCATCTCTTGTTTATTTATTTATACTATTACTATCCAATCCCCTTAACCGTGGAGCAGCTGCTGACATGGAGCCAAAGCTTCTATTATGTTCAAACAAAGTTTAATTGATGTGTAATTGGCTGGTTGGGTTTGGAAGTGAGTGATAAGAGGAAAGCTTTGCTTTCCTTTGGGGCAGCAGTTCCCAGCCTTTCAGGCTCTCCAGGCTTGGCAGCTTCCTGGGCATCTCATGTGTGTTTTAATCCCCAAATGAGCAGGTCTGGTGGATCCTGAAGAGATGGGTGGCTGCAAGGCTCCCATGTCCAATAAAACCTTATTTTTTGGGCAGGGGACTGCAAGCCAGGAAAGTGGAGAGAATCAGAGCTGACTGAAGAGCTCAAATAMTCATCTGAGCAGTGGCTGTGCTGTGCCATGCTCCACATCAGGGACAGGCACCTCACCACTCTCCTGCTCACCAGGATTTAATCTGACCTTCTCCACTCAGATGCCAACATTCCCGATGTCCCTATGGATGCGTTAGCTGGGAAGGGATGTCCCTGACAGGGTAAGCAGGGAAGATTTGGGGAATTCAACYGGWATTCCYATAARGAAAAYTGCATAGAGAAAAGGCACSKGGKCAACTCAAGCCATGTCCTCAYCAAAAGCTRTCCTGAAGTCCATGGATTTATGTGGACTGGTGCCCATTGAATGTCCCTGATGTCAGGATGATCCTTCAGACACTATTGAATGCTTCYTTCTGTCCCTTCAAGAGGGTTAAAAGATCCCCAAGCACTTCAGCAGCTGAAATTGTATTTTTTAAGACAGTAAGACAAATGTTTCCAAAGACAGACAGAGAATTTACAATCCTTGCTTTTGGGGTGGCCAAGTAAAGCAACGACTGGATTTTTAGAAGCTCCTGTCTGGCTGTCTCTGAGAAGGTGCTGCCTGGGGCATACCAAGCTGCAGAAGGATCAGAAAAACAACTGCTCACTCAACATCTTGGTTAACAAAGATTGTCATGGCTGAGCAACCACCTCCTGAGAACCTGCTGATCACCTCCAGTGATGGTTTCAAAACACTAAGGCACATGATATACCTGCATCCCTGATAATGACTAATGTAGCCCAAATTCTTCTTGAGAATTGGCCATGGCTGCTTGAGGATGCTTCTTGTCTTCATTTTCAGAAGGGAAAAGAATGGTGTGCAGAGGCTTCAAGAGCTATGTCTCCATTCTGATGACCTTTCTTTGTTTTTTTCTAATTTCCCTTCTTTTGACAAGTATTTCTTCCACTGACTTAACGCATCTTTAAAAATAATATTCTCCAGGGCAGATTAAAACAAATTTGGGGATGTCAGCTGTTTCTTTTAGCCTTTTAAATGGCATTTCCTTTTTGATAGATTCTTGCTTTCAGAAAATACTTTAAAGAGATCAAAGAGTTTTTCAACAGGGTCCCATTTTCCCAGTGTATCCTAACCCTCAGTCCCTTATTTCTCTTATCACCCACGCCACTCGGTTATGACGCTCTGTATACAAAGTAAGAGCAGTTAACTTTGAAGTGCTGGATTAGCCCATGCCAGATCCTTGCCTCAGAATAACAAACAATACAGGTTCAACAGGAGTTCTCATCAGTAGTTCATTTTTCAGCCCCAAATTCACTGTCACTAACACAAGCAACATTGAACTCTCAGTCTATGGGCAGATAGGAGAGATTTATCTGGTGGCAGGACCATGACCTAGTGATGAGAAGGTCAGACAGTTAAGGGATTTTTATATTTTGGAATGGTGAGGTTGTATTTTTTTCTTCTGGCTAGCACATCTAATTTTTAAATAAAACATTGTTTCTCACATACTTGAGAACTTGGTTAGCTGCATGGCTGCTTTCATGATCTAGAAACATTTCCTCTCTTTGCCCCACGGTGATTTGAGGCACGGGCAGGCTCCCACCATGGGGTGCTTCTCCAGTGTTTYCATTCTGCTGCACTGAAGTTGAGCAGAGAAGGTCCCAGCGTGCTGGAGATGGGAGAGATGGTGCCAGCAGCACCAGCAGCACCAGCAGCACAACACAAAGGTGCCTCAAGGAGAACCTGAGCAAGGGTGTGGTCTCCAACAGCATTTCAGGGCAGGTTTGCTCCTTCTCCAGCCCAGCTCCCTCAGCAGTTGAGCCCCTCCTGCTCCATGGAGGAGCAGCCTTGGCACTGGTGGAACCACAGCCCCTGTGCCCAGGRGCCTTTTGTGCAGCAGCAGAGCCCAGCTATGGCTGGGACCTTCCCCAGTCTGGGCTTCACCAGAGCCTCCTCACCCTGTCACAGCTCCGATGTAAGGACAAGCAGGGAGAGATTTGGGAACACCCTTAACTGTGAGCATCTCATGTCTTTGAAAAGGATTGCTGCTTGAAGAGAAAAGAGTATCAGGAACCAAACTCACATCCCTGCCCTCCTCAGCATGCACAAGCTCTGTCTCCCTTGCCAAAGCTGTCGACAACTTCAGCAGCACAGCCAAGCCCAWTGGAGTTTGCTTCTGCTCTTTCTCTAAAAGCAGGAGTTTGAACAGGGTAATTCCAGGACCCCAAATTTAGGAGCAAGCAGATCAAACATTCCTCAAATATCTATTTTATTTCTACTTTCTAAATTGACGGCTCACATTCCATCGTTGATCTYGGATATTAAGGTTTGCTTTTGGATCAAAAACCTTCAGCAGAAATTCTTGTAACTGCCTCAAAAGATTCTGGACAAATATTTCCCTTTAATTGTAATGAGAACTGGGCATCCATATGCCCTACAGAGCCATGGAAAATTTAACTTTTAAAGGATTATTCACACAGGAAAGCTGCACCAGCTTAGCCAAAGCATTTATACTTTTTCAGACCTTGATGTCCTAAAAACTAGTTTTATTTTGGTTTACTAAAGTTGATTAGGAACAGATTTTTTTWWAACTGAAATAAGCCCCTTTTAAAATGAAACTTGAACATCTAAAGGGGGTTTTGCGTCTTTTCCACACATGCAAGCTGCTTTATTGATTCTATTTTTTTACCTCAGCAGTATTTTCCTACATATGCTTCTTAAAATCTGCTTCCATAGAGACCAAAGCTGTCTTTGTACCTGTGCACAACCTGCACGCCAGCCAAAACTCAAATTCTCAAATTCAGTATCTTGAGACTCCTGTTACATCTCAGGGATGGCTCTGCTACCACAGGGAAATGACACATTATTTTCTCTTCAGGAACTGCTCACAAAAAATGTGACCAGACATCCTGTGAACTGGCATTTTTTATTGATTAGACAAAAGCTTTATCAAATTATTTGTCCTTGGTAATACCTGGATAGAAATTACAATGCTGCAAAGACTGGCACCTTGGAAAAAAACCTAGGGAATAGCTGAATAAATAATCTAACAGAAAGAAGAAATCCTGAGCCAGGAAKACTGTGGAAGCAAAGATTAATTTCCAGCAGAAATAAAGTCTGAAAGAGGAGATTTCACAAAGAATTTTTTGCCACGAGCTGCAAAAAAAATTACAATTGTTCAGTTAAATAACAGCACAAAAACCCAAGAGGATGAAATCAGAAAGCTGGATTTCTAATGAAGTCCCTCATTTGCTTTTTGCTTTCCCCATCCCTTTTACAATTTCACAACTACGAAATTCCTAAAATCCCACAGGAAAGGTGTGCACCCTGCTAGGACAGAGCAATGTCCCCACAGCAGGACAGCTCAGGGGGGAACAATCCAGACATGCACCTCCTTCCTCTAATGCACCTCTCACCTTTATTACCATCTAGATTGATCTGATTAATTTGATTTAATGGGACCTCATCCACTGGAACTTTTAGTGGTGGTAATGGGAGATGTTTAGATTATTTTTTTTGTTAAGTCTWTTTTATTGGGTGGGGAGGGATTTTTTGGTTGGTGCGTTTGGTTTTGGAGGGGGTTTTGTTTGCTTGTTTTAACACACACACGCACATATATATATGTGTGTGTGTATACATTCACAGGAGGGGGTGTGAACAATTATTTCCAAARCCAGGCACGCACAGCTCGATGCGGGTGCTGGGCTGATTCCGCTGTCCCTGGGAAGCCACGCTGGGAGCAGCGATGGGAACCGGGAGCGGGGACCGGGAGCGGCCGCCCCGCCGGGGCTCGGGGCTGCTCACAGCCCCCTGAACAACGCGGTTCCCTCTGAAACCACGAAAAACCTGCCCTGCAAAATTCCCCTCACGTTCAGAGCCTGAAGGGATCACGCGTGGCSGCGTTTCCTCTCCTTCCCCTCCGGTTCGGGCAGCCCGTGGGTACCCAGCGCTCCGGGAAGAGCCGGGGACGGGCAATCTCGGCACCGCATATATTCAGCCTTTTAAAACTATCAACAGATAATCCTCTGGAGGAGAAATCCGTAATTAGAGAGAACCTCAAAGGGGAGGGAGGAGAGGAAGGCTCTGAGTGATGGAGCCGGCGCCCATCCTGCGGGCGCTGCCACGGGTGCTCTGAGGAGGGATCCGAGTGCTTTTCTCCAAAGTTCAGGGAACTTTGCTAACATAAACTTTTTATCTTTTGATGATCCTTTTAATATAAAATAATCTCTTTTTTTCCCCTCCCACAATGAAGCAGTCGGACATTAAAAAGATAGCGAGTGCATTTTAAAGATGTTTCCACTTTATAAATCAAACTTTCTTGGCAACAACATGATTTCTATTTCAATGCTGAGCTTGCTGTGTTCTCCTAATATCTCCTACAGATCAGTCCTAAGAGGGAGTAATAATCCCCTAAAGTAATTCTCAGCCCTAAATTCTCGATAATTTATAGTTGACTCGGTCTGTGGAGCTCTACAAAGAATGAAACAAATGACTCCCCCTTTCCCCCCCAACTAAGTTATCAATATTTGCCTTGTTTATACAAAAAAGCTATTTTACACCATTGCCATGGAATTAGCGCTTCCGCTGAGCTTTACATTTCCTCTCCATTCAGTGAACTTGTCATTAAAGTCACTCCTTTTTTTTGTTGTTTGAAATTTAAAAATCAGGCTTCCATTTCTTTTCGTTTGTGCCCCTTGAGGTCAGACAGACCTACATTTAAGTGATTTCAACTAACGGCATTCAGGGCCATCTCTGTGCCTGCTGGGAGGGGGATTAGAGTCCTAATTAGTGCCTGCAATTAGCCGCTTTCCCTCTTTCCACACCCCCCCAATGCTAAATGCAAGTGCACACAAATCTCCATTAACCATCGGGTTTTTAATTGGGTCAAGAGGAGGTTTATTATTGCGACCCTCTATTTAAATAGCTTGGGTAAAATAAAATCTGCATGAAGTATTAATTTTCATTTTGTCCTTTGCATGGGGATTAGCAGCAGACTGCAGCTCGTGGGCTGCCCTGCCCTCACTCAGCACAAACACGAGTGGCTCAGCCTGGCATCGCTCTGAACCGAGACTCGAGTCACCAAGGAATTTTAAGTTGTTCGATTTTCCGGCTGTCCTAATGCTAATTATTTTGTGTATTTTTGCAGTCGATGTTGCTGCAGCGCCCAGCCCGGGCTGGGAGGGACAGAGCCGGGTCCAGGCACCGGCAGCGCGGGGGCTGCGGTCCCGCTGCGGGGGCTCCGGGGCTGGGCGGCTCGTGCCTCGTTGCTAAAAACCTGCTAAAAACACCGTAAAAAGCCCTCGCCCTGTATTTTGACATCATTTGCATTTGAACCCGAAAAAAAGAGATTCTTTTGTTTCGTGTTATTCATCAGCATTTCAGCCATTTCTTTCATTGTTTTTTAAATTCAAAACTGTTCATAAAAAAAAAATGAATTCTCTTAGCTCGACGGCTCTTCACTGATTTTCATAAACGGAGAATTTGGCTCGTGTAACTTTAAAAACCCAACGTTTTGTACATCTTGGGGTTTCTATCCCCCATCCCATCCTCCCGAAAGGTGACTATTTGTGCACTGCCAGCTCCACCGGACAAGGAATGTGGGACTGAGCCCTATCCATRTGGAGTTGTTTAAATAACCCACGTTAAGACTTAGAAAGAGATAACATGCACGTTTGGGAAGCTTAGGGTCTAGAATTTGGTAAAGATATTACACGTCCCTGCACAGACACACAGATACTATAAATTAAGGGTGAAATATTTGAGGTCTTGATCCCCTCATCTGAGCTGACTTAGGGAGCAGACCTAKCCAAATGAATCCGGCTCTTCCCATCAGCAGACGCTGCAGAACAAGCCCTGAGATTTTATACACCAAAATAGGGTGTGATAGGGACAGGGTTACCTGCACGATCACTTCATAAACAGCCACATAGCAAATAAATGGAAGATTCCCGGGATGCACACCCCCTCTCCAGCGGGACTAATGGGAATATTTCTCTTATTAGAGTACAGCTTCCCTACACCTACCAGCTGCTGCACGGATCAGCACTGCCGGGATGGAGGAAAGGAGAGGGAAAGCACTCATCGATCCCAAAAATCCAGTGCCGAGGGTTGGGTGCTGGGTCTCACAGTGTGAGCAGCTAACAGGGGAGAAAACTCACACACAGATACACACACACACACTCCACGAGCCCCTCCGCCCTCCACGAAGGATCAGAGAGCACAGAGAAATCAAAACTTCACAGAAATTATTTGCAGGATTTTTTTTCCTCTGCTTTCTCTCTCTGTGTCCATCTGCACAGTTCTCTAGCCTGGTGTAAAACACACAATCGGCAGGGCATGGCAGAAGTGCTCAGCGGTGCTGGAATTAAATTTGAATGCCTCAATTTTTCTTTCCAATGGCAGCAGCAATGTGAGCCCGCTGCCGCAGAAGCCAAGGGCAGATACTTTGGTGCCCACAGTGACACCCGGCTAATTTTCTTGGGAATTATCTGATTCCCAAGCCCGTGRTGGTCTGAGGTTTAATTCTGATGCTTAATTTTCTGACATTAATTCTACCATCTCCCACCAGAGCAGCCCGGGCGGGACAGGAGCCCTGAGCAGACACAGGGGTGGGTTCTTCGGGGAACTGAAGCCTCTGTGAGACGCTGGGCTCTCTCCCGGATCTGGGTATGCACACTGAGGMGGCTCTGATTTAGTAAAAATCATGATTTGTTTCCAAAGGAAGAGGGATTTTCCCCCTAAAAGTAGCAGCCGTTTATCTTTCAGTTCTGAGGTTAAAAGAACCTTCATACTGCTAAGTACCATGCAAAGTACCCCAGCACAGATCTTGGTGCACGGCACAGAAAAGGGAAAGGGATTTGTTTTGTGGGGGAAAAAAAATAAAGGCACAATTATTCTAATACCCTAATTTAAAAATATTTTTACAAAATAATTACCAGAGAGAATCGGGACTAAATGTTTCAAATGACTCTACAACATTATCTTGCATCCACAGTCCCACTGATGCACTCAAATACATTCACTGTTTACATTGAAAAAATTATCTTACTGAAATCTGCAATCACAATAAAGTTTTTTAAATGCCACTRATTGTGACAGCTCTGCAAAACCCAGTCTTGGCAAACAGGGACATTTCATAGAGATCAGAAGCAATACAAGTTTGCAGGGAATTTTCACTAACCTGCCTGCTTTGGTTATTATCATTTCTGTGCCAGCTTCATGAAATTTCTTCCATAGCTCCTTCTCATGGAGATAGACTTTGATATTTTCTATTGTCTGTAAAAAAATTAAGATAATGAGAACAGCAAGAAACGATGGAGAAAAGCTGAGAGAAGGGTTGGGAAGGGCCGTGGAAGGGCTGGGATGGGGACACCCAGAGCCCACGCTGCAGCCAAGGCTCCAGGCGAAGCCACCAGCCTGTGCAGGAGGAGGATGGAGTCTCAAAAATTCCACTGYCCTTTGCCAAAAGTAAGAGAAACAAACTGAGGCCGGTTTTAATTGYAGACTTTCACAACCAGGCAGGATACTGCGGCCAAATTAATTTTTTTTTTTTCCCTAGGGGAAAAAAACTCTGTTGGGGCAGACTCGCCCTAAGGCTCCCAAAAACAGGGCCAGGAGCAGCGGCGGGGAAAACGGATCCACGCCCAGGGCCGCRCTTTGTGCACGGGTTCGTTCCGCGGGATGCCGGGGACGTCGCAGAGGCGCGGCCGAGCGCGGGGCGAAAGCACAGAAGCCGCGTTTTATTTAGGGATGGAAGAAACCCCAGTGAATCCCCCTCCGGGCCGGATCCCCGGGAGGAGCGGTGGCGGCTCCACCACCCGTCGGGCCCTGCCGGCCGCGGCTTTCGGCGCTCGGATTCGCCCTTGAAAGACCTGTGCACCGACGGCAGGCGCGGGGCGGCCTGCTTTGGACAGGGAAAATAAAACATAATAATAACAATAATTTCAAAAAGAAAAGTGAAGAAAAATGCGCTTTCCTGGCAATCGTGTTAGTGGGGAAGATGCGCGATCGCGGGCCGAGCTGGTGGCGGGGATGAGGGCGCAGCCGGGGCAGGGCAGGACCCGGGGCCGGCCGGTGCGTACCTGCTCGGTGTCGGGGAGCTGCGGGCTGCTGAGCGGCGTGGTGCTCCCCCCGGCTACGCCGAGGACGGGGGAACCGGCGGAGGTGTCCGCATGGCCGGGCGCGGGGGCTGTTGGAAACCCTTCCTCGGTTTCAGACAGGCTTTTCTCCTGGAGCATTTCCTTGGGGGAGAGAGGCTCAACGTTAGTTCGCGGAACCGGGGGCCGCGTCCAACCCCGGCCCCTCGCCCAGCTCCGGGCACGGCCACCTGCGAGGTCAGACCGWCCCGGCCCGGCCCGTGGTCTTTCCTCGGCTGGCGGCAATCGGCGACACAGGGATATGGCACCGCCAGCCCCGGGGGAAGCCGCTGTGCCCGGCAGAGCCGGGCCGGGCCCGCCAGCCCCCGCGGGGGAGCCGCCCACGCGTGGCTGMGCTCCCGTTTGAGGCCAGGGCAGCTCATCTGTGATGTGGCCGCAGCACGCCAGCCCCGACTCTTTCTCCTCTCCCCTCCGGTACCCGTCGGGGAGGGCAGCCCGGCCMGGTCGGTCACTCTGCCCCGTCCCGTCGGGGCTGTGGGGGCTCCGCGACGAAGTGCTGCGGCGGAGCCGAACGGTGTAAACAGGCGGAGTGCTGGGCTCCGAGATAAAAGGGCCCCTCTTAAACTTGGACGGAGACTGGGAAAAGCCAATAAAGATAAGGCCTGACAGCTCCGCCGGGGCTGCCGCGCATCAACGCCGACTTTTACAGCGCGGAGAGACGCGGCCGCCCGCCCCGCTTGACGGACGGACGGACGGCAGCGGCGGTGAGGAGGAGAGCACCTCCGAGGAGGCTGCGGGGTGCCGGTCCCGGGGACCGAAACCGGCGCTGGCCGCGGACCTGCGGCCCCCGAGGGAGGCTCCTGCCCCGGCCCACAGCCCCGSTCCCTGCCCCGAGCCGCCAAGGCCGAGCCGCTGTTCGGGACAGCGATGGTGTAGTGAGAGAGCGGGGCTGGGACCCGAAACTCCAGCTCCAGCAGAACTCCAGGGAGAGCGGGACTAGGATCCCAAATTCAAGCTCCAACAGAACTCCGATGAGAGCAGGGCTGGGACTCCCAGCTCCAGTCCCAYCAGAATTGCAGGGAGAACTCCCGCCGAGCAGCCGGAGAGCCAGCCCGGCTGTTAGCGAGCGGACACGCATACCCCAGTGATCAGCCGCAGTCCCCGGGACAGGGAGCACTCAGCGGGAAGCACGGTACGGGGCCCGGTGTCCCCAGAGCTCCGCCGGTCCCTCCGCCCGGCTCGGAGTGTCGGGACGGGGCGGTCCCAGCTCGGCCGGGATGCGGATGATTCCCGGCGTCCAACCGCACCGCGGAGCCGGGTGACCGGGAGGGCACAGGTGGGAGGTGACCGGGTGGAGGAGGGTGACCCGAGGGCCAGGCTCCAGCCCCGGACTGGGACCCCGGTGCTCCCGGCACCGAGCAGGTTGGCTGGCGGGGAGCAGCGGGGCAGGCTGGCGGCGGTGTCCCGATACAGGCCGGGGCTCGGCGGGCTGCAGGGAGCCCCGCACCCTTGGACGCCCCGCTTCCTCCCGTCCTTCCCCCCGCACCCCGGGAACTCACACGGCCGGCCGAGGGGCAGGAGGCGCAGCGGGGGGCTCCGGGCTTGGCCTGGGGGCGGCTGCGGCATGAAGGGCATCCGCGGGGCGCTCAGGCCGGGAGCGGCTCCGCGGCCCCCGATGGCAGCGGCGTGCGGGGCATCCCCCGCTGCGCGGATTCACTTTCCCTTGATCTCGGCGGAAAATGTTCCATAAAGATCCAGTTTGGGGCCTTTCGACTCCCTCCCTCTTTGTCTCCCCCCCCTCCCTTTTCCCTTCCCCTCCTGTTGCTGACGTTGCCGCTGTCAATCACATCCCCTTACACCGACTCTGGCCCGCTCCGCC
>NW_026623608.1:414176-428889 GCF_030028575.1 Malurus melanocephalus
CGGCGCTGCGCCGGGCCTGGCGGCGAGCAGAGCCTCTCGCTTCTCCGGGGGGAGCCCGGGGAGAGGGGACATCCTCGGCACCACCGCCCCCTCACAGCCCCGACGGTCCTGGCGCTCCCCACYGCCCGCCGGGGAGCCGGGCCCGGCCGGGGCTGCAGCGGGGAGCAYAGGCCGCGCTTGGAAGRGCARCTGGCTCGGCGGGAYCCCGGGGCGGGAGCTGGGGTAGCCMGAGAGAAGTGATGGGGAAGARCCGGGATCAGGCCTGGGCAGGGGTCCCGCCTCACGAGGGGCCCGCAGCCCCCGTGGGGTTCCCCGACCCTGCACCGCAGCCGAACCATYCTTGTCCGCCGGCCTGCGGCCTGCCTTCGAGTGCGGGTCTCCCTGCGAGCCCGGGGACGAGGACAGGGGTCCCCGTCCTTCCCTTGTCACGACAGAGAGCCCCGAGCCTTGCCACGAGGCAAGCAGGAGCTGGGCGGCCACAACAAAGCGGCGGCGAGGCCTGGCCGTCGGGGCCGCCCTGAGGTGAAGGCGGCAAGGGGAGAGGCGAGCGCGGCCCCTCACAAACCCGGCTGGAGCTCCCTCACCCTACGGAACGGGCACCGCCTGCTCGGGGCTCCCAGCGCCGCGCTAAACCCCCAAATCAGGAGAAAAAACCCTCGGGAGAGTCTCCGAGTGCTATCACGACTTTATGGGTGACTTCAGCTCTGCTGTCGCGATTACCAAGCCACACACACGCGCCCTCAGCGCTGCCGGCGGGGCTGTGCTCCCTGTGCTCAGCCGACCCTCACATCCGAGCCGCGCCCAGGCCCCCGCGCTGTCCCCTGCACAAACACCTATCGCGACAGCTCCACTGCTGTGCACCGCTATATCGCGACAGCTCTGCGCTGCACCGAGTCCCTGCGCAGCCCCTCCGCCCCGCTCCGCGGGCAGCAGCCCTTACCCGAGCCGGGGGTCCCGGGCGGGCGCCGAGGCGCCGCTCGCTCCCGCAGCKCCGGGCTCACAGGGACCCCGCCATGGGCCGGCGGGGCTGCGCGGGGCAGGGGTCTTATCGGGGTTTTCTTGAAAGTGAATTTAAACCCAAACTCACTCCCACCGTCACGTGGTGCCGAAATTGGGAACAGGAGCAGAATAAAATGTAAAGTGGGGTCAACCTCGTAACGAACCTTTTCCCCACTCCTACCAAAAAAAAAAAAAAAAAAAAAAAAAGAAAAAGAAAAAAAAAGAAAAGTAAGAAGGAAAGAAAAAAAAAATTAGGACCCGGGCGGGCCGGGGGATGCGAGCTTGGGAGCGGTTCCTGCAGGAGCCAGCGGGACAGGGCAGGTGAGACGGGGCCGCGGCGAGCCCCGACGGGGCCGGGGCCGGGGCGAGAGGGGACCGGCACCGTGCTGCTCCCGCACAGACCGAGCAGGGRCTGARAGGGRCCCAAGGGTGAGGAGCCGTCCCGGYGAGGGGCAGCGAGAGKCCCGGCTCCCGCCGCTGACCCRCCCCGCTCGGTTGCCCGCTGGTTCCGCGGTCGTAGCTGTCTCTGAGCTACGGGCTCTGTCCTTGCACCGGGCACCGCGCCCGCCCCTCACCTGCACCGCTCCGTCCTGTCGCCGCTTCCCACCTGCGGGCCGGGCTCTCCCCGCGGGCTGCGAGGCCGGGGCGGCAGCCGAGGGCTGGGCTCAAGGGCAAGGTGAATTTTGGTGTGAGTATGCAGCCGGTACCGGGGGCTCGGATTTGTTTGGGTGAGTCTCCCTCCAGCCCTTCCTCCCGCAGCCGCGGCAAGGACAGAGGGAATGCCGGCCGCCGCCTGAACTTCCCGCCGTTTAATGCAGTTTTTCCCCCCTTGAACAACAACAACAAAAAAAGGGCGGAGGGGGCAACCCTAGATGGGGATAATTTAATTAATCAAAGCCAAAGACTCCCRGGCCTTCTTTCACCCTCAGACTTCCCCGTCGGTGCGTACGGGGATGCTGGAGCGGTGGGGTCGGGCCCATTCCCCGCCGTGCGGCCCCGGTTGAGTCCAGCCGCGCTCGGGTCACCGTGGCCTGAGCCCGGACAGCACCTGCCCGTAGCGAGCTCCGGGATCGGCTCCTCTGGGAGGGCACAGGTTTCCTCATCCCCTGGCCAGGGAGACGGGACCGACACCGAGGGTTGAAACGTCCTCCTCGGAAGGAGCCCCCGGCTGCGGCAGCTCCGGGCGCTTCCCGAAGGCTCCGGCAATTCACGGCGAGGCGAAACCAGCCCGACTGTCATCACCCGGCAGATAAACGGCCGGATCCCCGACGGCAGGGTGGCTCCTATTCACGGCTCATCAACGCCGAGCCAAGGGAGCAGTGGGAGGATAAGCCCCGCTTTCAGGGACCAGCGATCCAAACCACTCATCACTGTCACCGAGCTCGCTCATGCCTTGGCCCTAAACACCGGCGATTAATAAAAGTTTATACTGTCGCTTTTCTGCGAAGTTACATTCAGTCCGCGGGCCGGGGAAACCCGAGTGGGATCCGTTCCGCGGGATGCTCCAGCGCTCTTCCAGCCGCCACACCTTTCACCGGCTCCTTTTCCCCCAAAGAAAAGCTCCTTCTCTTCCCCCCAAGAAAAGCTGCCAACCACGGAGAAGCGAGCCCCGAGCCCGCACCCGACGGATCCCCGCGGCCGGGCGGCCCCGACGGCGGCGGCTCAGAACCCCGTGAGAGGCGGAGGGCGCCGGGGGAAAAGTCAGGACCGAGCCTCGACCGCATGGGTTGGCATAGATTTACTGACTTGAGAGGAAACTCACCGGTTTACACTGCYGAGAAGGGTTTGAATGGATGAGTACTGAGAAAAAAGTTGCCGAATTTGGCCAGTAACAMGGCTGGAAGAATGGAAGGTTAATATTGAGTTATGCATGGACTCGGGAGGAATTACACAGCATCAGAGTCTTGCTTCTAAACAGCGACAGTGCCAAATTTCTAATAACTGTGTAATATGCTTATTTATACCATACAAGGACTTACAAACCTCATTGTGCATAGCAGCTGGGTCATATTTCTTTACCCTTCCATTCCTCAGGCTCTTTTGCCAAGAGACTGGTACCAAACACTTCAAGGCTGAAAGGAAAACACAAAATTTAATCGCAAAGAAACGATGACAAGGAAGCGTGGGTAAGATACGGGCTGACGTGCTGCCCTTTAATCTTAAGCATCTGCCTAAAATAGATGCACTGAGGGGGTATTGGAAATGTGCACGGTTTGAAATGTGAGCGATTCTTTGCCTCTAAATCGTTCTGCCCAATTATCCACTGTATTTCCCTGACCTGGGCACGTTTGTAGGCTCTAAGGCTTTGTTTTAAACTGTTAAGTAAATATTTTAACGAATGTTTTAAAACGTTGTAAACGAATGTGCTGCTCAGTCTCGCACCAAGCTCCGCTGGAACCGGGTAAATCAAACGAACAACTGTATTCCGATTGGTTTTTAAATGTTTGGGGGGGTATTTGTTAATTTTATCTCCGCGTACCAAGTGTCCTCACCCCTCGGAATTTCAAACAAAGCTAGGCGAGATGCAGCCCGGCAATGTTAAACCTGTATCTAGAAATAATTAAACCATGAACGAATATTCATGTATCTAGATTTTTTTTTTAAACTAACGTATTTTAAAAATAAAAGCCGACAACTGTGGAATTGGTTTAATTTTCACAACTAACCCTAATTTTGTTTRGTTAATGCTCTGTAATTTTATTTTTTAATATGCTCGCTTATTATTTTTGTAAAGTAGCATCTAAAAAACTGACATTTCAAATCCATCGCACATTTTTTAATTCAAGAGACTTTACCATGAGCTCAGCAAAGTCTTTGTAAGAATGAATAGTCCAGAGATCACTGCCCTGGTGAGCGTCAGACTGAGTTATTCCCCAGTGGTATTTCCCAGCCAAAGCTCTGATTTAACTTCAATATATACATACATGCACCAAAAAAAAAAAAAAAAAAAAAAAAAAAAAAAAAAAAAAAAAAAAAAAAAGGAAGAAAAAAAAATGTTCCATCTATTTTGCAATTACTTTTTTGTTTTTTAATGAAAAGAGCCCTGAAGCTACAACATGCTGGAGGATGGGAGCAGGCAAATGGAGCCAGGCTGGAATGGGAATGATGATTTAAAAAATAAAAGGAGAACAAAGCCCAGGGCTCGGAGCATTGTGATTTCTCTGCAGCCTGGCCGCAGCGCTGTTTACTGCACCCACCAAACTGTGCTGTGGAGCCATTGGCACGGGATGGGGGCCATTGGCATGGGATGGGGGCCATTGGCACGGGATGGGGGCCATTGGAACGGGATGGGGACCACTGGCACGGGGTGGGGGCCAAGCTGGCCCTGCCATCGCTGCTCTGCCACTCATGGGTCAGTGGCTGTGGTCACAATCCCCCAGTCAGATGTGTCATGGTCACTGGCACCGCTGAGGCCTGGAGGACAGCCTGGGAGGGAAGGGATTTGGGCAGTGGTGTGGGTCAGGGTGGCAGCCAGATGTGTGCATGGAGAGGGGACAGCAGCCCCAGGGCAGCTCAGTGTCCTGCAGGGACCTTGGTGGAGTGGGAGGAGGACACGTGAAACCTGCAGGGTAAAGTTTCTCCGGGCACTTGGGCTGTGGGCAAAAACGAGAGGCACCTCCAAGTGATAACATGGCAAGGGACTTGTCACCAGGCAGGAAGAAAAGAGCATAAGGCTTGTCTCAACCTTGCAGCAGACCAAGAAATTGCCTCAAGGTACAGCAAACCAGCAAAACCCAGCCCAACACACTGGCACAGCAACATGCTGTGTCTCTGCACGGCGTCCTTGGCATCAGCCACCCGTCACCGTGCAGGGGGTGAGGGACTGGGAGAATCCAACCCAAGTGATTGTTCAATTTGTGCTGGGGATGAGGAGGAGGTTATTGCTATGAGAAATCACTGTCCTCCAGAGGAAAATGCTGGTCTGGGTGAGAAATTCCCAGTGGAAAGAATGAAGACAGCCAGCTGCCAGCTCTGTCTCTGCCCTGGAGCTGGGTGCAGACCCTGCCAGATCCCCCTGACCCACAGCCTGAGCAAGGCAGCACAGAATGTGCCAGCTGTGCCTGGTGTCGGGAGGGAGGCTGCTGCCCACAGTCCCTCCATTCCCCTAAGTGTCCCCGTGCTATTTAGACAAAAACATGCCCTCCACCCCCTGGCAAAGCCACCACCTCCCAGGCTGGCACACGCAAAGCCCTGCACCCCACCAGAGCCTGCARCTCTTCTTTCCACCCTTTCCAGTCCCTTTCCACCACGGTGCTACCAGAGGGAATCTTTTCCTCTTTCTCCCCCACCCAGGGGCAGWCCCACAGCGTGGCATGGAGTCAGCTCTGGAGCTATAGGGAGGGAACAGAAAATGCTAAGCCAGGAGCAAACAGAGGCCCTGGGGGTTTAAAGCCTTGCCAGATGCCTACGAGAGCCGTGTACCACCCTCCTGGGGATCAGTCCTGTCCCAGATCCTGGAGAAATCACTCAGGAGAGGTTTAGGGGTGGGAGGCTGTCGGAGCACGGGAAGGCAGCTGGGATTTCAGAGGGCAGAGGGGAGTAGAGAGCAGAGGGAGCAGTCGGTCTGAGCAGAGAGGCTGGAGCAGAGGCACAAACGGATGTGGAGCTGCTAGGGAGGAGGAGGAGGCACAACAGGACTGGGGAARGCGAGGTGAGAGGCAGATGAGAGCAGAGAGGAAAGGAGCTGGGGGACTGAGGGAAAGGGGCCACCTTGGGGAAGGGTTTTGTGCCCAAGTGCAGCACTMATCACCAGCCAACCTCTGGGATGTGGCAACTTGCTCCCTGCTCGCTTACATCCTTCCCATGCCTCCATCCTGCTCCCAGGACTGTGGAACACATTCTTTGTGCTGCAGTGGGTCAGGGCCAGGCCTGGGACTGATTCTCTTCTCCATTTTGGGTGTTTTCCTCCCTGCCCGGGAAGTGGGTTTGCTCTGAAAGCAGAGCTCAACCCTTGGGGTGCCTTTACCCCCCCAGTAAAAGGATGAGAATGGCAAAAAGGCACCCCATTCCCGTTCCTGRGGAAGGTTCTCAACAGAAGCAAACAGGAAGGGAAAGCATAGCCAGCTGGGATGGGGCCCAAAACCTGGGAATCTCCTCCCCCCAGGACATGACTTGCTGTGGGAMCCCAAATTTGCTGCAGGTACAACGRGGGAAACCAGAGAGAGGGGAGGGATGAAATGCTGGAGCAGCATCTGCCCCTGGCTCCGGCAAGGGGAGAAAGGATGGCTGAGATTCATTAAATAAAGAGACAGGAAAACCTTGCTTAAGGAGCTGTCTGGGAAAGAGGCCATTTCAGGCCTGCTGTATACAAGTGCCAGTGATTTGGGGCCAGAACAGACAATTGCTATATTTTCCTCCAGGCTCTGCTGTGCARGGAGCTGCTCTCAAGCAAATCAGTTTCAAAAAGTCGTGAGAGCTTGCTGGTGCTCCATCAGGAGAAGGGAAGGACAAAGATCCCCCAAATCACGAATCTTTTCTCACACAGCTCAGAGCACTGACCTCGTGGTGCAGAGAGGCCAAGGCAGCTCTGGCTGGAGGAAGGGCCCAAGCATCTTGCCATGCAGTGGGAACAGTGAGAGGGGTGGAAATGGGAATTCATGATCCTCTGGGTCGGTCTGCACCTGTCACAAACCAACAGGGTGAAATTTGGGAAGAAGCAGGAGCAGGGGACAGCAGGATGTGCTTCCATGGAGAAGGTCTGCACCACTGACMTTCAGCACAGCACAGAGGGAGCTTCTGCCCCTGCCATTCCCTGCTCTGACCTGACAGCCAGCCCAGGAAAGGGAGCAAAATGGGCTCTGCCCAAACCCCAACCCCTGCTCCACCCTGAGAGAAGAGAGATCCACGTGGAGATCTCTCACCTTGCCCCGGGTGATGAGGCTGYTGCAGGTCTGCCATCTGGTCAAGGAGCTGGCCTGGATGCTTTGGGACATCCTCAAGATCATCCCCAACCTCTGCCACATGATGTTCATCCATTTTCTTGCAGCCAAATGGCTGGAAAATGCTTGGCTGGGTTGGGAACATTGAGAAAGCACCTTGGGGACCATGGGRACAGCAGGCACAGAGCCAGCAGCAGGATGGTCCTCTCTGATCCTGACACAGAGAAATCAGGATGTGAATTTTCCATCCCCTCTCTCCTGTTTTGCCATGCTCCTGCTCCAGATTGAACCTGGAAAGTGTAAAAAAAAATCGGTAAGAAATGCTGCTCAGTGCTTTCCATACCAAACCCTTCACGTCCAGCACATCCTCAGCACCTCCAGCCAAGGAGAACGCTGCGGTTTTGCCTCCCCACCGGTGCCACCGACAAAGTGCAGAAAAGCCTCGGAGCTGGAGATAAATGCCCTGAACCAGATGAAATCAGCCGGGAACACCTGATCCTCATTCCCACAAGGTTATGGTTAAGGCTGAGAAACGAAGGAAGTGCCGCACTGGCATGCTGGCAGCAAATCAAAGCAAATGACATTAATTAAAGCATATGTTAGGAATAGGAAATTAAGCTAAAGCAACATTTCATCTGCAGCGTCTTCTCCGGGCACTTTAGAAAGGGTATAAGTTTATTGTAGAGAAAGAGAAATGAGGAGGCTGGTGCGGAGGATAGATGTGCGGGAAGTTAAAAGAATTAGAGGAGAGTTTTAAAAGCTTTAGACTATACACTCAAGGTCATGTTCACTCTCTGTATTTATTTTGAATTGTGAGTGAGGGGGAAGGCTGAGAGTGCTGGCTGGCACTGCAGTGAGACTCAGGCTAACTTGGACCCAGCAACCTTGAAAAAGGGAGCTCAGCCCCGAAATTGGGACCCTCCGCCCTCCTCCCTGCACGGCTGCGCCAGGCACTGATGGACCCTGGCACCTGAWTGSCCCRGCTTTGCAAAAATAYACSWRATTTCCKAATTTTGCTTTTCTCAGCTCAYTCAGCCCCAAACTTACCAAACCTACCAAAGAACTTACCRAAGATCARCGCATCATYCKGKCCAACTGGGAATAAGGGCAYCACTGTCCCCTGCAAGAGGGGAAACTGAGGCACAACGTGATTAACAGTCTCGGTCATGGAGCAAGCACAGAGCTGGGAGCACCAACCCCGTGAGGAGCTGTGAGAAGCCCCCCACAGCTCTGTCTCAGCCATGGGCCCTTCCCACCCTCGGGGCTGGCAGGGATGCTGCAGTCCCGACCCCTCCGGAGCGTTTCTGGGGGTGTCCTGCCTCACCAGCCGATCATTTCACCCCAGCTCACCCCGCTTTATTCGATCACACTGGGGCTGAGAACGGGGCCAGCCCGTGGCCACTTCCTCAGGTGGCATCAGGGCCCCATGTCCCCACGGGAAGGGGTGACACCCCCACTCCCGAGCTGTGCCAGGGGCAGGAGAATGGCAGGTTTTCCACCTTCACACTTGCGCTCCTCACCCTGTCCTGTGCCCCTACCGTGCCCTGGGGTGACCGTGGCACACACGAGCGACAGAAGCCGGGCAGCAGCGCTCTCCTCCGGCCCGGCTCTGCTCTCCAGCCCTCTGCCACGCTTCCCCCGGAGCCATAAATTGCCGCCCGGCCCCGCGGTCCTCTCGCGGCCGCCGCTGCCTCCCCACGGCGGTGTCTCCGCGATGAGTTACGAGGAGCGAGCGGCGCGGTCGGGGCTCGGCTCCAGAGCAGCCCCGAGGCGAGCGAGGCAGCGCAGCTCCCTCCTCCCGCACACRGAAAGCCGGAGCCCCTTTCCTCCAGCTCCCACCCTGCCCACGCTGCTGCCCTGGAGGATTCGCCCCACGGGACCCCCGCGTTTGCCAAGGAGGGCTGGCTGCAGCTCCGTGTTTACCCAGGGCGAGCGGGCAGATGGCTTGCTGACAGCTTCAGGAACACCTTGTAGCAGTTGCGGTGATTCCCGAGATCCGTTGCTTCCCATTTCAATTCACACATCATGATTTCTAAACCTCAGCTTGTACCTTCCCAGCAGAGCTCCCCACCTCCATCCCGGCTGCTCGCAGTCGCTACCGGCTCGGGAATGACGGGGAAGGGGATCCCGAGGCGGCAGAAGCCATCCTGTCCCTGACACAGCCTCCTTCAGTGGCCCGGGGCAAGCACMTTAACCTGCCAAGGAAAGGGGCACAAGAGGCTGGAAATTATTTTGAGGATGTAAGCACTTCCYAGGCATGAAGAATTCTTTTTCCATCCCCTTCTCCAGCTGGATAATGGTTGTAAATGCATGGACTGGAAACAGTAGTGGGGTCTGAGGCTGGCGTGAGTCTGTTCTACTGTGGGTGTGGAATATCCCACTTGGGATGAATCCCTGCCATCATTTGCTTTGGGACCAGCACTGAGTTGTCCTCAGTGGCCTTTGGGAGCTCTGGGTGCTCTTTGAGAGGAGCTCACAGAGGCAAAACTGAAGCTGGGATCGAGCTTTGCCATGGTGGCTCCTAAAACCAGCCCAGATTTGGTCAGCAGGAGGCTCACCCCCATCTCCCTCACCTGGAAGAGCTGCTGGCCCYTACCTTTCCTCGAGGAATGGCTTTCTGGGCCTGCTGAGACCCCACAGCCGCTTGTGGGGACCTTTGTGCTCCCACCAAATTCCCCAAGAGCGTGTGAAGCAGAGTATCTCGCACTTGTGTGCATTCSCCTGCCCTCCTTGTGCTGCTGTGGCAGAGTCTTGGCCTCAGGGTGACAAAAGGAGAATGTTTTTCCAATTAAAAGAGCCAAATGTGTTTTCCTGCCAGTRTTTAGTCCAGCCTAACATGCAATGTCTACATTTTAACCTTGGAGAAGCCTCTGGAGACRCTGCAAAATGAATCAATACTGGTCCACGTGCTGGAAAACAGAACCAATAAACAACTCCAGAGCAGCTTTTCTGTTTACCCTGTGAAATTCCCGCTCTTGGCCGTGAGCTTCRAAACAGAGTCTCAAAATAAAAGAAAAAAGAAAAACAACCCCCTGAACCCTTCATTAGTGGCGCAGCGTGAGGCTCTGCAGCCAGGCAGGGCTGGTTTCATGTTGCAGGTGCAAGGCCAATTCTCCACTGACCTCTGGGCTGGGATTTGGGATTGAGGTTGCCTGTGCAATGACTTCAAAATATTAAATAAAAACTTAAAAAAAAAATTTATATATACCCAGCATGGTTTCTTATGGCATGGAAGGTGTTGGGGGGAACAAGCACCTGGTTGCTTGGATATGAACATCCTGAGCTTTCTCCCTCTGCTCTTCCCAAATCAMCCCAATTTTTGGCCAGTCAGGGATTCACCAGTTCTTCCCCCTCTCTGATGATAATAAACGTGTCTTTAGCTTCAGCATGAGCTAAGATTTACAGGAGCTATTAAATGCAACTTGAAGGCATTTTTCTGCATCCTGCAGAGGAAAGGTCTCATGTGGGAGGCAGGTGGGTGTGCAGGACTGGGCTCAYGTGTAGGGACACACAGGGATGCACCAGAGAGAAAACCCCTCCGCTGGCCGGGGGACAAATTGGAGCGATTTTCCTCACCTCCCTCTCTTCGTGCTCGCCTCCCCCGAGGCTCGCTGTTGTCAGCGTTYATTACGGGGCCAGGACAGCTCTATTAGTTACACCCTTTAGGACTGGAAAAAACGCACGGAGYGGCCGTGAGGGGCAGGGCTGAGCCGCGCACGCACGATCAGACCGGGAGAACAAACCCACGGGGTATCCTGCTGGAAAAGCATCCGGGGGAACCAGTCCAGAGGGAAGCAGAAGGGTTTTTTACACGGAGATTCAAGGGCAAAATCTCTGCTGTCCCATCCCCGCTCAGAGCTGCTCCTCCTGGAGTGGGATATGGGTTTCCTCGGGGGCAGAAGCAGCTGACCCCTCTCTGGGCTGGGCTCTGCCGCCAAAGCACTGACTGCATCCTAAAAACACCAAATTTTCTTCCCGGAGAGCTAGCAGGGAGGAGCAGGATCAGGAATTAATCATGTTGGAAAAATCAGGGCARCCACTGCCAGCTTCTCACTGTGGCTGCTTTTCAGAGCAGCTCCATTTTCACCGAGGCACTGGAGGTGTCTGGGCTCTCASGGAGCTCTCAGGCTYCACACCAATCTCCAAAAAGCTTCARGTTCCCAATGATCCACCAGGAGAAGGTGCTGAGCACCTGAAATCCCAGCACTGCACCTACCTGCATGGATTTGTTCCCAAAGCCAAGGGTAGCAGGACATCCTGTGCCTGCTGGAGCACAGAGAAGGAGGACACATTYCCACCAGGGATGGAAAAATGGAAAAAAATAAATAAAATAAAAGTGGGTCTTGCACCCCGAAGGGCTCATGACCTTGCTGTGCTACGGGCAGGGTGTGGGTCACACTCCCCACAAGGCTGCAAAAACACGCCGTGGGTATAAACCAGGCAGATTTAGCAACTGCAGGGTCTTCTGTTCTTCCTTACATCTCTGGGCCATTTCCCCACCCTTTAAATGCTTTACATTATTTATTACATTTCATTTAACCCCAGCCACGTCCTCCAAATAAAATTTATTTTGCAGCTGTCATTCAGGTTTACTCCGGCCTTAACCTCGTAATCCTATTGATTCCCTCATTATTCTCGGAGCGGGGGATTGATTTCATGCCTCCTGTGTTATGGAGAAGCCTTTGCTCATTAATCTCACCCACRTTTACAAACAGTTGATCCTGCTCATTCATTATTTTCTCATTCCCTGCACGCTCTGACTCACCAAGTTCTCAGCTTGTCTGCTTTGCCTCCTGTTTTTGGGGTGTGGATGGAGAGGGAATGTGATTCCTGTCCTGAAGGGCGTCCTCTCCATCCTCACAGCCCAGAGGGTGATGGCTCCCGTGCAGGGAACCCCAGAAAATCCTCCAGATTTGTGTTCTGCYTCACCTTTGGGACTGCATCCWGCTCAGGAAGGTCACTGGGAAAAAYAGAATCAGGACAAATCCATCTTGGGAAGATCTCCAGAGGAACATCCTGCACCCAGCAAGGATCACCCTACAGCCAGACCACACAGCTCAGGACCCTACAAGGTATTGGATGGGTACCAGCAGTGCCTGCTGCTGCAGTTTACTGATGCACACGCGTGTGCACAGCTCCAAACACACCAGCAGTGCGTTTTTAGGGTGGGATGGATCCTCCTGAGCATTTCACAGAGCCCCATGGCAGCGCTCAGCCCTGCGCAGGAAGATGTGACCCCTGTCACGGAGGCTCAGAATAAAAAATAGGCAGACACTACAGTTCAGACACRTCATAAATCCCCCAGAAGGGCCAATCTCAAATATTTCAGCTGGTTCCCCCCTCCCCCCTGTAATATATAATTGTCTTTGTTGGATCAATACAGAGGGGCTTTGTGGAAGGAGCGTTTTTTTGAGGGAAGATTAATGTTGTGAATTATACATGCAGCTAGGAGGAATTCTCATATCCAGCTTCCAGGAGGAGCAGGAAGGTCTGTGGGATCAAATCCTCCTTCCAGGATGGGAACAGGGCAGGGACCTGCTCCTGTGGGATGGTGGCAGGAGCTTTCCTGAAGGGACAGATGGCTCTGGCCAGGATGAGAGGGTTCAGTGGGCACTGGGATTTTAGCACAACCCCATGAGTCTGGGCTTCATCCCTCGGCCCCATTGGGGTTTGGGGCAGGTTTTGTCCCGCCAGATCTCCAGACACAGCCAGCAGTGAGCACACAGAGCCCTGCAGCAGGAGCCAGAGGGACATTTGTCACTGGACACCTCATGGCAAAGCGCTGTGATCATTTCCCCAGGCCCACAGACACACCCCCAGAGCATCCCACCCCAAAGGCACGCCCCTAATCTCATTAATCTCATTAATATCATTAATAATCTCATTAATAATCTCATTAATCTCATTAATAATCTCATTAATCTCATTAATAATCTCATTAATCTCATTAATGACACAGTGCTGCAGAGCAGCACGGGGCTGGCCGAGCCCCACCAGCAAGGTGTGCATCCAGGGCTATCATATGGAATAAATTTACCCGAATCAAGTTTTGATTAAATGCCATAAACATGATTGATTTGGTTACATACCCTCCGTATGACGGTCGGTTTAATTTATTTTTTCATTCTGAGAAGGGATGTTGCATTGATCCCAAACATTAGCTTTGACTGCCACCATAAATTCYCATTTTAGGGCGACCTGCAGCAGCCTTATTAATATTTTTACACTTACCCAGCAGTTGCCAGGGTTAACCCTTCAACAACGTGCCCAGACTGTGCAGGGCTATAGGGGCAGAGGGGTGCCCTCAACCAGAACTGGGGGGCACAGGAAAATCACCCTTCTTAATGCCACCACTCCAAAGYCACCAACCCTCCTAAACCTGCTCCCCGGACCCCTCAGGACTGGGGAAATCAGCAAAAATTCCAAGGCAGCATCTCCAGCAGCCCTTTGGCAATGGAATTGTGCCCCAAAGCATGTCCAGAGTGGGCCTTTTGCTGTCTGAAACCCCACAAAACCCTGCACYCTCCTCACCATGCCAGCCTTTGGTCCAACACCACCACAGATTTCCTCACAATCCTTCTTTTTATCAAGGAGTGGGGAAAAAACCTGCCCAATTTTTTTGTTTTTTAATATTACTAATAAATTGGAAGAATGCTTTATGTTTCCAATATATTTTCAATTTACTGCCATGGTCAGTATCCTGGTTGCTATGTGTATTTTATAAGCAACGTCAATGATAACCAGATTTAGCTGTTGGTTTCTCCATAAATATTGTGTTATCCACCAAAAGTGATCTCTGGTAACGCAGTGTCATTAAAAATAACGCTGAAAAGCGTCAGGGAAACACCAAAAGCAAAAGGAATAAATCACTTCCAAGCACATCTTGGAGGTACTGGAATTTTTGAGGGTTTATTTGGAAGATAAGCTGATTTTTAACACATATTTTGGACAGATCCTGCAATCCCAGTGTCCACAAAACCTCGAATTGACACATGAGCTCATTGCAGGCTCTCCCTGCCCAAAGGAGGAAGGGTTTCTATGCACTGATAAGTGACAAAAACCACTTTTAGCCTGTCCAGGTCTCATCCCTCCAACCCAATTAACCTCTATGYTTAATTGTGAAGCACATCCTCCCTATTTTCATAAAACAGTGGGATCTGGGAGTTGGGTTGGTGATTCTTAGGGAGAAGTCAGATACAGAGAGGACTTTACTTAGGATTAAGATTTTTCTTTTCCTCAAGAGCCCCAAGAAGGAGCTGAGGCAATGGTGTGACCCGACCTCAAGGAACAAACCCCGAAAATAGATATTTTGTCCAGGCTGGGGGTTCTGTGCAGGATCCAACCTGCTGTCCCTTCCTTCTTTCTGGAGGAGAACAGCCCAAATTCACATAAATTCCCTCAAACCCACCCCTCCTCATCAGGCCAATTTTAACCTCATCCAGGCAGATCTCTCCCTCACCTCAGCTCTGTTTTATGAGCTGCACAGTTTGTTCTCACCAAAGTCGTGTCCATCTTTCCAGGGTGCTCTGACATCAGGGAGATCAAGGGAAAAACATCCAAATCACTCAGCAGTGACCCAGCACAGSCTGAAMCAGCACAGCTCCGTGGCACTTCAAACCCTAAATGTTCTCCCCAAACTACACCTGCAGAGGGGTTGTATCCATTTAATTAATGAATTAAATAATTAATAAATGAAATAATGAATGCTCTGTGGTAAATTCACAAATTAATGAGTGCCAAACATGGCACAGGAGAGGAATCATCACATCAGCACCACCAACTACACAGGATGGTGGCACCCATGGGAGCGTGACTGATTTATCTCCCTTCACCCC
>NW_026623608.1:429442-430504 GCF_030028575.1 Malurus melanocephalus
ATGCTGCAGGAGAAATGCAGGAGAAATGGAGGAGAAATGGAGGAGGAATGAAGGAGAAATGCAGGAGAAATACAGGAAAAATGCAGGTGAAATGCGGGAGAAATATAGTGAAATGCAGGAGAAATGCAGGTGAGATGGAGGAAATGCAGGTGAAATGCAAGAGAAATGCAGGTGAAATACAGGTGAAACGTAGGAGAAATGCAGGAGAAATGGAGGAGAAATGCAGGAGAAATGCAGGAGAAGTGCAGGTGAAATACAGGTGAAATGAAGGTGAAATGCAGGAGAAATGGGGGAGAAATGCAGGAGAAATGGAGGAGAAATGCAGGTGAAATGCAGGTGAAATGCAGGATAAATACAGTGAAATGCAGGTGAAATGCAGGTGAAATGCATATCACATGCAGTTCAAATGGAGGAGAAATGCAGGTGAAATGAAGGTGAAATGCAGGAGACATGCAGGAGAAATTGAGGAGAAATGCAGGTGAAATGCGGCTGAAATGAAGATGAAATGCAGGAGAAACACAGGTGAAATGAAGGTGAAATGCAGGAGAAATACAGGAGAAATGCGGGAGAAAAACAGGAGAAACACAGGAGAAGAAATGCAGGAGAAATGGAGGAGAAATGGAGGAGAAATGCAGGAGAAATGTGGGAGAAATGCAGGTGAAATACAGGTGAAACGTAGGAGAAATGTGGGAGAAATGGAGGAGACATGCAGGAGAAATGGACGAGAAATGCAGGAGAAATGGACGAGAAATGCAGGAGAAACGCAGGAGAAAATGAGGAGAAATGCAGGATAAATACAGGAGAAATACAGGAGAAATGCAAGAGAAATGCAGCTGAAATGCAGGTGAAATAAAGGTGAAATGCAGGAGAAATACAGGTGAAATGCAGAAGAAATGCAGGAGAAATGAAGGTGAAACACAGGAGAAGAAATACAGGTGAAATACAGGTGAAACGCAGGAGAAATGCAGGAGAAATGCAGGAGAAATACAGAGAGAACAGATGTGGAAACCCTCCAGCTTGGTCTCCACCGCTGGTTTGCCACTTTGCCCTGCTGTTGACACC
>NW_026623608.1:432133-450602 GCF_030028575.1 Malurus melanocephalus
TTTCTCCTGCATTTCTCCTGCATTTCTCCTCCATTTCTCCAGTATTTCTCCTGTATTTCTCCTGCATTTCTCCTGCATTTCTCCTCCATTTCTCCTCCATTTCTCCTCCATTTCTTCTGCATTTCTCCTGCATTTCTCCTGCATGTCTCCCGCATTTCTCCTGCATTTCTCCTCAATTTCTCCTGTGTATCTCCCACATTTTTCCTGCATTTCTCCTCAACTTCTCCTGTATTTCTCCTGCATTTGTCCTGCCTTTCTCCTGCATTTCTCCTCCATTTCTCCTGTGTATCTCCCGCATTTTTCCTGCATTTCTCCTGCATTTCTCCTGTATTTCTCCTGCATTACTCCTGCGTTTCTCCTGCATTTCTCCTCAATTTCTCCTGTGTTTCTCCTGTGCTTCTCCCACATTTCTCCTGCATTTCTTCCCACTCTCCACTGCAAGGCTGAGCTCACCAGAGGGACAAAAAGGCTCTGCAGAAAGAGCCCCTCTGCCGTGTCCCCACACGGGACGACCCTGTCCCTCCGCGCTCTCCYGAGCAGGGAAATGTCCTGAGCGTGTCCTCCGCTCACCGAGGGACAGAACCCCGGTGCAGCGGGGGTTGCYGGAGGCCGGACCGTCCCCGTGTCCSKTGTCCCGTGTCCCGGGGCTGGCAGGTGCCGTGGGGACACCGCCCCGTCGCCGCCGCCGCCGGAGACAGCCMCGCTTTGAAGCGCTGCCGAGGCTGGCGGCAGCGGCGGGGCTGGGATAGGATGGCTTTTAAACTCAGAGAGAGATGAAAAGCGGCCGGAAACGCATCTGAAGGGTGACTGGAGGGCTAAGCCTGCTTTTCTCATGCTCGCTTATCCCGGGCTGCTCCGCCGGAGGACGAGTCCCCCGGGATCCGCTTTCTCAAGCTCCGCTGCCTGCCCCGGCCCTTCGCTGCTCGCATCCCTCCTCTGCCGAGAGGTGAAGCAGCAACAGACTCTCAGCAGAGATGTAAAAAACAGTTTTTATCATTAAAATGCCGCGGCGTTTCCTGCCGCGACTCCCAGGAGCCCAGCCCTGGTCCTGAAGCAGCAGCCGGGGCGCTTCACCCCGGGAGCTGCTGTGGCTCTGGAAAAAGAGAAGGAAACTCCTGTGCTGCTTCTTGGAGTGGTTTGGGAGAAGAAATGGGAGATGTGGAGGGTGGCACTGCCAAGCAAGCAATGCACAGCACCAACAGGAGAAAAACCATTCCCTTCCMCAAAGCCCTCCAGGTTAAATCTGCTATTCCCGTGTTTTCTGGGTACTGACCACCTCTTCCACTTACCTACCAATGGAACATGCTATAAAACGTGCCCAGACAGCCCCATTCCTCACCAGGAGCAAGAGCCAAGGGACAGCAGGGCTTCTGGGGCACAGAGAGCAGAGAAATCACCGTGGGCCTGGTGCTTCACAGGGCAGACCCATGAGGCACCCCATGGCACCATCAACTGAATCATTGCTCTAACAGAGCAGCCAAAACTTGAAATTAGGTTTAAAATACCCCAGGACCTCGAATGGCTTTTTACCTATCAGATCTCTGCTCTCCTGTCCATTTAGCTAAGAATGGAAATGGCTTTGAGAAAAGCAAACCCAAAATGCCACGGCTCTTCCTTCTTGGAAAGAATTTCTCCACTCATCACCTGCACAGGACCCCTGCGAGGGGCATTAGGAGCACAGGAGGCCAGGAGAAGCACGGATCTAATGAGATTTGTGCTAATTCATGTGATTGTTTATAAGAACCACGCTGCTCTAAGCCTGTTAAGCCACTCTGGCTGCCCAGAACTATCTGCAGCCCTGGGCCGGCCTCGGCTGCGCTCCCTCCAAAGGCTGAGGTTTGCTCAGAGCGGCTGGGCACACATTTTGCCTGGGAGAATACAGAGAAATCTTTGCCATTTCTCCCAACCAGAGCCCTCAGAGCACTCTCAGAAAAGAATCAGACTCTGTTTTGATGAGGATGCTCTCCCTGCACAGCGCCAGGCTCGGTGATTCAYGRGCTGCATCCGTGTRAGCTCCTCAYGTGCAGCCRGGACAGCAAAGCAGGAGCAGCCCCKGGGCTTTTCTGCATCCTGCAGCTGCCAGTCCACCACCCCTGCGTTTCTCAATCATGAACTGACAGTACCAAGTGGCTGTTGAGGAAGCAAAACCCTCCCAGTAGCTCTCTCCCTGCCCCGGATCGCACAAACTGGGAGCATCTCCGAGCTGTGCCCGACTTTCCTCCCACGACCCTGCTGGAATAAACTCTTGTTGTTGTTGTGTGTGTTCTCTTTTTATTTCATTTTTTTTCCTTTTCTTGATTGAAAATTGTCTCAGCCCTTCCCACTTCTCCCAGCCAAGGAAAAGGTTACCCCAGCAATCGGCCCCGTGGTGCCAAAGAGTCTGCACCGAGCTCAGCCCCGGCCTCCCCGGCTCTGGGGGAGCCAGACATAAATAGGGGTCTTTAATCTCAGGCTTGCTGGCTGATAATCTGCTCTGCAATTTGCAGAGAGGGGAGTCTGGGCTCTGCCAGGCTCCAGGGACAGCAGGGAGGGCAGGGGGAGGCAGGACAGGGTCCCCTCCYGGCCTCAAGCTGGTTGTGCATCCTCCTTTTATCCTCCTTGCAAACCACCCACGGCTCCCGCGGCCACCGAGGCGCCCGGACATGATCCTGTGGCCCCACAAGTGGGAGTGTTGGCTTTGGATTTGGGAAATTATAAACAGTTCCTGTTCTAGAAGGATCACAAGCGACTCACACAGGAGAGCAGGGATGGGGACCCTGTCCCAGTCCTGAAATGGGGTCCCAGCAAACCCCCCCAGGCCTCAGGCCAAGTGTGTGAGCTGCCAAAGCCATTTTTGGCCTCAAGGAGACACAGAGTCGGGGTCCCTGCAGCCATCCCTGCCTGGGGGAGCCCTGAAACACATTCCAGTGCCCCCCATCACTGCTGCCCATGGTGAAGGGCTGGCCTAGACACTCACAGCCTACCYAAAGCTTGACCTAGACCGGTCACAACACTCACCTGTCACCCCACTAAGAGGGATTTCTTCCCCTCTTCAATAGGGCCAAAAGGAGGAAACCCTAACCCTAAAAACCCTAGGGACAGGACTCTGCCACCCAGCCAGGGAAAGGGCAGGATTTCCCCTCCTGTCACCAAAGTGCCACACGTGGCACTATGACAACACAGCAGCTCTCTCGGGAAAGCTGAAATTCCTGCCCAGCTCATCCCCGTCCCAGGAAAACGGGCATTTCATGCGGGCAAAGGGCTCAGACAGCCGGAAGGACCCTCCCTGCTTGAAAACAACGGGAGAAACCCAAAACAATCCAGCCGGAATCAAAACCCCTGCAAAAGCTCCCTCTCGTGGAGGCCGGCTGCTCTCCTGCCGCCTTGGTCTCRTCCCAAAACTTGGCCTCTTCCAAAGCCACTTTGAGGGTGTCCCCGAGGCCTGACATGGCCTGGAAGGGGAGGCACAGGGACAGCAGCGCTGCCGTGTCTCCACCAGCTCATTATTTCGCAGCCTGGGGAATTATTTCCCAAAAGTCTTTAACTGATTCCCCCCCAGCCGCACAGGGTTTTGTGCTGACAACACCTTTGTGCTGGGAAGCCGGCCAGCACCTCCACAAGGTCATTCTGCAAAGACAATTAGGTAGTCCCTCGACAGCGCTGTCTCATTTTAATTAGATCTCATTTCCACAGAATTACCGAGCGTGCCAGGCCCGAGGCTGGAGGCAAGGACCGTTTACAGGAATCAACGGGAAGCGAAGGACAGATGTACCTGCGCTCACGTCACCAGCCACAGCAGCKCCAGAGGGAGAGGAGCCACCCTTCCCGCACGATTCCATCCAATAATTCCTCGGGCAATGTGAGATCTTCCGTGCAGAAGGCAAAGCATCAGCGCTTTTTGGGGTTTGGGTGCCTTGGAACGAGTGGTGTGGGCAGAACCCTCAAAGCCGGGGAGCGGTGCCCGGTTCCTGACATCCCTGCTGCTCTTACAAGTGTGCAAATGAAACACACGCCGAGAAAAAGGGAACATTCACCCACACAAACGCCCTCAGAAAGGTGCGACATGGCCCTGCAGGTGACAGATGGAGCAGAGGGCGGGCACAACGCGGGGCACTGCTGCAGATCCCCCTCTCCTGTGATCTGTAAACCCAGCCCCTGGGATCACTGATAATGCCACAGGTACAGGGCGCTGCCTCCGGGGAACTCTCTGGGGACCCGCAGGGATCCCCTCCACGGCCGCCCCGTCGGCGCGGAGCCGCTGCTCCACCTGGCGGCCGCGATCCTCCGGCTTTGCGGCGCATCCCGGGCACGGAAAACTCCGCGTTTGAATTCGGGTTTGGGTTTTCTTGCGAYCCCAGAACCAAGCGCTGCCGTTCCTGTGCCGCTGCCCTGAGTGGTGTGGCCCCCCCGGGAGAGCGGAGAGGGGACAGCCGGGCTCCCCCCGTCCGGAGCCTCCGCTCCATCCGTCGGATGTCCCGGGCAGAGCCTCCTCCCTTCCCGGCGCGGCTCCGGGGAACGCTTGGGAAAAGCTCCGGGCGGGCGCCGAGGGGCGACGGAGCTGGCCCTGCCTCGCCATCACCCGCCGCTGTAAACAACCGGAATAAACCGAGAGCCTCCCCTTTCCCCTTTCCCACCCTGCCCGGAGAGCGAGGACGGAGCAAACGGTGCCTGCGGCTAAGAACCGGCTTCGTATCCAAATAAACAGCTGCTTTTCCACTGATAACGCTTTACCCTCTCCCCCCTCCACCCCAGACACCCACTCGGATCAAAGGGGCTCTGGGAACCTTGTGGCAGGGAACAGTCTGGGCGGCTGCTGTGTCCTTCCCACAGCCCCGGCCCGGGACAGGGCCGTGCCCCCGMGGGATAACGGGCCAGAACCGGATGAGCGCGGCGAAGAAACCTCTGAGATGYCGGTGCCCGGAGGAAGGATCCAGGCAGAGGATCCGAGGGGAAAGCCCTGGAGCAGAGCAGGCGGGGGGAGTGTCACCGGCAGAGACCGGCTGTACTCCAAAACCGCCCCATAGGCGCTCAGCCCCGCAGCCCCAAAAATCCCGTCCGKCCGCAGGTGCGGAGCCGCGGCCGCGCATCCCCCCGAGCGCACAGGTGCGGCCGGGATGGGGGGCGAGGCTTGGCCGGGTGTGCGCGGAGCCCGCCGGGGCCCCGGCGCTGCYCTTTGTCCATTGATCCGCGATCGGGAGCCGCAGACAGMGCGGCGGCCCCGCGGGTAATTGGGGCTCCGGGGCCGTGACCGCGGCTGCCCCCCCTCGCCCCTGCGCTCCGCGGGGGCAGGGCCCTAATTGGGAGCCGGGGCCGGGGCTCGGCCCGCTCCGCTTTGTCCCGGGTGCGGAGGCAGAGCGGCGGCAGAACGGTGCCAGCCCGGCGTAAAGAGCTGCCGCCCCACCGCCAACCCGCTGCCCGCCCCGTCGGACCGGGGCTCCCCTTCCCCGCGCTCGGCCCGTCGGGGCTGGCAGGTGCTCATGGAAATGCTCCGATGGGGGATTTGGACCTGTGCGCGGCACCGACAGGTCCTTGAAGCCCCCAGGGTTAGGGGAGCTCCAGGTGTGGGGCAGGATCCTGGCACCGCGGCATGCCAGCTCCATGGCATCATTCTCAGCCCCTCACCTCTTCTGCAACTTTCCGTACTTAAGGRAGATTTATAAAACAACAGATCACAACAGGGCAAGGGAGATRGTTTTAAACTAAAAGAGAGATTTAGATTAAATGTTGGTAGGAAATTCTTCCCTGTGAGGCTGGGGAGACCCTGGCACAGCTTGTCCAGAGAAGCTGTGGCTGCCCTTGGATCCTGGGAGTGTCCAAGGCCAGGCTGGATGGAGCTTGGAGCACCCTGGACTGGTAGAAAATGTCCCTACCCACAGCAGGGGTTTGGAGCAAGATGGGTTTTAAGATTCCTTCCAACCCAAACCATTTTTTGGCTCTCATATTCTGCCCCACACCCGTGACCCGCCGTGCCCAGTGGCACCGGGATAACACACGAACAGCAGCCCAGGTGAGGGGTCCTGCAGAGCCCCAGGTGAGGGGTCCTGCAGAGCCCCAGCGGCTGCACAGGGATGGAATCAGCGGCAGCGCTCCCCCTCTGCCGGGCTGCGGGATGCTCTGCCGTGAGCTCCTGTTCCTGTTTACAAACACCGGCCCGTGGAGCCCTTCCAGCAGCGCTATTGTGCTCCGCGGCCAAGTCAGCCGGGGTTTGTCCACCAGGCCCACGGAACCCTCAGGGCAGCTCTGCTATTTTTAGCGTCTGGCCAAGCACCTCGTGCATTTGGCTGAAGAAATTCAGAACTCACCGCTAACCCTGGYGAAGGTTTCGGTGTTTGAGTACCTCGCTGCCCCGGTGGCACGGCACCAGCGTTACCTGCTGGTTAAATAYCAGCTCCAGATGTCACCAGAACATTCAGAATTTCGTTTTCGTGACTCAACGGTGACCACAGTGGCATGGCCAAGGCAGGTTTTGCCGGGTGCAGAGCAGCAGAGCCTCGGGGRTGCCGTGCCGGGCGTGCCCCCGCGGGGCCTCCCAGCGCCTTTTCATAGCTGAGGAAAATAAATCYCAGCACAGTGCGTGACTAATCGGTAGCTGCTCATCGAGCTGCTTCAATAGGGCTTCTCAGAGCCTGGGGATGGCGAGGGCAGCCGTGGAGCAGCTCGGCTCCTGCTGAAACTGCCTGGCTGGGGGGCCCAGGCCCTGCTCCCCGCCTTTGGTCACCATCGTGAACAGCAGAACGTTTTTCCCCTCCTCATGAAGAGTGGCTTTGTGCTCGGTGGRCAGGTTGGGRTGTGCTTGGCCCTCAAGAAGGAAGWGATGTTTAAACACTCACTGTCCCTCAGAACTGAATGTATGGCAGGGAGAATTCATCAACCCTGACCCGCCAGGATGGCAGGGACCCATTCTGAGAGTGCCCCCATGTTCTGCAGCATGGTCACCATCTCCCCACTTGATTGTCCCAGCCACCTTTGCCTAAATGCAGCACGGTTGGGTTTGAGGGAAAAGGGCCAGAGGAGCCCTCAACCTGGCACAGGTTGTGCCCGCTCACTAAAAACAAAGGCCACGAAATTGCTGCTCGCTCTGCGTGATTATTTAGAAATAATCCTGCAAGCCTCATTTTATTCACGACACTTCCCTCCTCCTGCTTGAACCATTCGCACCCTGCCGGTCCCCCCTGCAAACAGAACTGTCACAGAGGCAGTGCCTCCTCTGCCGCCGTCGAGGAGCTCAGCCTCAGCACCTCTCCTCAAACACTGCGGCGTTCAAAGCCCCTTCCCTTCCCGCATCCCCCGGGCTGGGCGGGGGCTCCCGGAGGAGCCGCGGGACCCGGGCCCGCCCCGTCGGGGCCGCGGTGGGTGCGCGGCGGCGCCGGCAGAGGGCGCCCTTTGCCCGGCGCTGCGCCCCAGCCCGAGGGGGCCGCGCCCCCGCCGCGCCCGCGCCCGTAAATCCCGGCTCGGGAGAAGGGTAATTGGTGAGGAAAGCGCCGCTCGCGTCCTCCGCGGCCGCGCCCCGCCACGGCCCGACCGGCTCCGGGCGCCGGGGGAGACGGGGAGACTTAAAGCCCACTCCCCCCGGCAGCCCCGTCCCCGACGGTACCGGCGCCGCTCCGTCACCATCCCGGCCGGTACCGGCGCTGCTCCGTCACCATCCCGGCCGGTACCGGCGCTGCTCCGTCACCATCCCGGCCGGTACCGGCGCTGCTCCATCACCATCCCGGCCGGTACCGGCGCTGCTCCATCACCATCCCGGCCGGTACCGGCGCTGCTCCGTCACCATCCCGGCCGGTACCGGCGCTGCTCYGTCACCATCCCCGCCGTTACCGTTGTACCCGGGTCATCCCTTCCCTGTCACCCCTTCCTCATGACAGCCGGGGCCGCTCTGCCCCGTTCACTCCATCCCCGTCGGTCCCGGAGCGCGTCCCCGCGGCCCCGGCGGGGCGGTACCGGCGGTAGCGGGGGCAGCGCGGCCAGGCCCGCACCCGCGGAGGGTCCCGGTGCCGCATCCCTGCCGCGCCCCCGCGGTTCCCGTGAGTCCCCGGTGCCTCCGCGCTCCCTCCCCGCGCACCTGCCGCTCCCTCCCGCTCACCCGGGGCATTTCCACCCCTCCCCGTCAGCCCCGGCTCCCAGCGCTGCGCACCTGCGGAGGAGCGGCGGCCCCGACGGGGCGGAGCGGCCGCGGGAATGAAACAGGCGGGAGCCGGCAGGGCTTCTCCGAGTAGAATTTTTTTTTTATTGAAAGATGTGAGAATTCATCAAAACTGAACAGACAGATACCCGAGTAACCAGCACGTTGCAAATCATGTATCTTTTTATTTTAAAACAAATATAGAGCACAGTCCTGTGATATTTAAATTTATTATACTTTTTTTTTTTGTTCTGGAGTGAAAAATAAAAACCTGAGGTTTATTCCTGCATTCTCTATACCCCGCACTGTAGCAATATTTTAGTTATGTTTTGGATTCGTTAGTTTATATTTTTTTCCTTGAAAAAGTCCGTTAAAGAATTGAAATCTTGGTTTCAGTAACTCCAAAAATTGGTTTTTTCGGTGGCACATGATTGTCCTAGAGAACAGGCGGGATAAACAATATTTTAAAACACAGAGAAACCGATATCTCCTTCAATCACAAAGAGCTAAATAGTTTTCATTTACAATATATATGTTCATGTAAAATGAAAAAAAAAAAAACGAAAAAAACTTATATGCGAGGAGTTAAACTCTAAATATTATGTACACACCAATGTACAACTCTGAATAAATTAATACCAATTTGCATATTCTGGGATCCTTATAGCTTATTTACACAAATTACCATTTATTTCATAAATATCTGCCCAGGTACCCACGAGGCTCCCCCCGCCGTGCCCGCTCTGCGCGGTGGCGGCTGCCGAGGCGGTTTGGTTTCCATCTTCTGTTCCTTATCTCTTTTTTCTTTTTTTTTTCTTTTTCTTTTTAAATCATTTTTTTCCTTGCACAGACGAAGGTTTGGCCCCTCTCGCTCCCCACCCGAGGCAGGGGCTGGGGCTGCCCCGTCCATCAGGTGTCTCGGCACCAGCTCCCCCGAGCTGCCCGGTGCCCGGAGCAGGGAATTGGGGGGTCCTGGGGGCTCCGTGGCCTCGCTGGAGTGGGGGGAGCCGCTCCCAGCCCCACAGCAGAAGGGGTGGGCAAGCCCTGCGCTCCGGCTGCTCCCTCCTGGCTCTGGGGTGGTGGGGCCGCTTGGCCGGTGGGGTCCGTCCCTCTGCTCCAGCACCCCGCTCCCTGGCTGCTCCCACCCCTCGCTCCACAATAAATATTTATACTGTGCTGTACAAAATACCAGTGCTTCTCCGCCCCGCCGGGAGGGCTCATCGCCCGCCCCGCCGGTCACTTCGGGGACTCCCTGCCGGGCGACAGCTCCCGCTGGCTCTCCAGCCCGCTCACCAGTCTCTGGATGTTCTGCAGTTCATTGAGGGACTCCTTGAGGGAGCCCTTGGGGGAGGCAGCGGGGCGCTGGCTGCCCCCCTTGTGCAGGGGCACCTCGGGCAGGGGGCTGGATTCGCGGCTGCTGCCGGCCTTGGAGCCCTCGGAGCCGGGGTTGAGGCTGGCGGGCAGGCCGGTGGTCAGCAGGTTGGTGCTGGGMGGGATGGTGACCGGGAGCTGGTAGGGGCTGAAGCGCAGGCGGGGCCGGCTGCTGCCCAGGAAGGGGTTGCGGGACAGCGGCCCGGCGGCGGCAGCGCTGGTGGCCGGCATGGCCGAGGCGGCYGCTGCGGCCGCTGCCATGTAGGTGTAGGGGTAGGGGAAGAGTCCGCCGAAGGTGGGCATCGGGATTCCCTGTGGAGAGAGAAAAAAGGCTCAGAGCTGGGCTGGTTGTCTCCTGGCTCCCCCCTCCTGCCTGCCCCTACAGCTGTGCTTCCCAAAAAAGCCAAGGCACAGCTGGGACACCCCAGTGTCATCCTAAAAACACAGAGTAGGGTTGTCCATGTGGCACAGGCTGAGGGAGGGGGTACAGCCCCATCCGCCCCATCCGCCCCARGCTGGTGGCACCGAGCACAAACCCCGCTCTGAGCTCTGCCCCGTCCCCTCCCCGCACGCTGCATGTCCCTGTCTGCGCAGCATCACAGCCCCTTAACCACATTAAAACACATTGTTAAGCAGGATCGATAAATTAGGGGAGTTCAAAGACATCTTTGTGTGTTTCATCAGAGGGGATGGAAAAGGCAACAGCAGCGCAGGCGTTGTGGGAGCTGTTTCAGAGCAGACAGGAAGACAGGGAGCTGCTGGATGGGGACAGCCAGGTCAGGCAGGGCCACAGCTCCTGACTCTGCCCTTGACTGTGGAGGAGCCACAGCAGCTGCAAAAAAAATCGAGATTCCTCCTCGAATTAACTCTGAAGCCAACCTTCGAAACATCCCCCATGTTCTGCCTGTGCCACTCCTGGCAACATGTCGGGGTTTGTCACCCCCTTGTCCCCACAGGCTGCAGGGGCCTGGGGGAGGCTGGTGGCACCAACAGCTCCTTCCCTGCGATGGGGTCACCCTGGATGTCCCCAAACTGGGGGTGATACTGGCCAGGCCTGACCTGCATCCCCGAAGTGCTCTGCTCGCTCAGGGAGCTTTTTGTGAGGAGAGAAAGAGGAGATTGGGATAGGGATGGGGACACAGGGCGGGAACAGGGGCTTACCTGAGAGGCCAACATGTGCTGGGAGAGGTGGAAAGGGAAGGGGGTGGCCGTCCCTGCCGCGCTGGGGGCAGACGAGAGCGCTCCGTTCTCCAGGCTGCCCCCGCCGGTCACCGAGGCCAGCAAGTGTCCCATGCCCATGGCAGAGAAGGCGCCGGGGGCCATGGCGAACTGTCCCGGGTGGATGAAGAGGGGCTGCCCGGCGCCCAGCGGGCTGAAGAACTGCTGCCCGTGGAGGCCGGAGAGCGCCAGGCTCTGCAGGTGCCCGGCGCTCAGGTGCGGGGGGCTGTCCGTGTGCACCATCAGCGGGGCGAAGGCCTCCTTGCCCAGCGCGCCGCCCTCCGTGTCCTTCTTGCCCGGCTCCGTCTCTTTSCTCCGTCCTTCCACCTTGTCCTTCTCCAGGCCCCGTGCGCCGAACAGGCCCTCGCCAGGACCCTCCCGGGGGGATGCGCCATCCTTGGCTTTCTCCGGGCTGTGCCTCTCCTTGCCCCGCTCCTCCGGGCACCGGGGGCTGCCGCGGGGCGTCGCGTCCTCCCCGCTGGGGCTGGCTGCTGCCACCRGCCGCTCCTCGGGCACCTTCTCCACCTCGGCGTCGCTGTCGGSCCCTGGCTTCTCCTCTGCGAGGGGACGGAGGGGCAGAGGGTCAGAGCAGAAGCACCCAGGGGAGAYGGGGAAGGGGTCACTCCCGAGAGCCCCGGAGTCAGGGGGAGGTTGGGATGGTTATTAATGGCAGAAACTCGTTTTGGGGGCAGAAACGGGCCCTCGTGCTGCGGTCGCTCTGGGGAAAGGGGATTAACAACAGCAAGCCCTGTTGCCGTGCCAAACAGGAAAAACGTGTTTGATGGAGAACCAAAATCTATCACAGCATCGCTCTCGTCAGCTGCGAACTCCGAGAGGGCTGCGAGTGGGGATGAGGAGAGCGGGTAGTGGACAGAGGGGAGGAAATGGTCCTGTGTACATTTAATTACATGGAGCTGATCACCAGCGCCGTGGATTTATTCCAAATGTGCAGGTTGAGACAGGTTAAAGAGGCAATTTTAAGACAGGGAGTATGGTACAGGCTCTCCTAAAGGGGGTTTAATTTGAAAAACCCCATTGAGCTCTCAGAGGAGGAAAGGGGATGCGAGRCGAGGGGCTGAGCTGAGCCCCTGCCTGAACGGCTCCACTAAACGAAAAAAGCCTTTTGGTGCGGGTGAGGTGAAGCTCTGCAGGCTGGGGCAAATATTCGGGGAAGCCTTTGAAAGTGGAGAGGGGTGTAATAAACCCTCCCTCCAGCCCGGGGTGGGGGGTTGCAGTTTTGATGAAGGTTTGCAGGGAATCGAGCTGGTGGAAAGTTTAAAGAGCAGATTGATAGTGCGGCGAGACAAAACCCAGCATCGAAAAACTGCAACGTGGGAGCTGCTGGTTTATTTTCATTTACCAGCTTGAAGCCCTGGAGYTACAACATTTTCTCCTCTTTCAAATATATTAATTTTTTCTTTCTTTTTCTCTTTTTTTGGGGGGCAGTGTGAGATTCCCATGGAAGGCAGGGCACACTCCAGTGAGGAGCCAGGCTAACATGGCGAGCACACAGGCTGTTTTGACATTTCTTCTTGTATGAGATAAATACAACACATCAGGTGTCTAGAGGATCAAATATATATTCAGGATCAAATATATATTCAGGATAAAATATATAAAGAGCAAAACGTTGCAATTCGTGAATGCCGTTTGAATTTTCTCTGCTTTTGTCCTTTCAACCCTCGGATTTCCTTGTGCGCATCCCTGCAGTGTTTTCCCGATGTTTTGCCTCACCACCCCCAGAAAATCAGCACGGGGSAGCAGAACCCTGACGTTCGGGGATATTTGGGGACCGCGACTCCTGCGTTACCTCTGCCGCTGCCCTTGAGGCGCAGGGGGCTGGGGAGGGCACCCACGGGCGAGTGGAGGGCATCCCGCACGGCCGAGGGCTCGCAGGAGGAGGCGTCCGACTCGCCGCCGTCGCGATCGGGCTTGCAGGGCTCCTCGTACATCCGCAGGGACGGCAGGGAGAGCTGCTTCCTACGGGCGAGAGGCAGCGTCGGGCCCCGGCCGTCCCCCCGCGGGCGCGGGGCCGGGGGAAACGGGAGCGCCCCTTACCTCTTCTCCCGCCGGCCATTGCCCGTGTCCCGAAAGCCCTTGGCGAAGGGGTTGTTATCGATTTTCAGCTGGGTGATCTGCGAGGGGGGGAGAAGGAGAGAGGGGGCGGCGTGAAGCCCTGGCCGCTCCCCCCGCGCCGCCGTCGGGGAGCCCGCGGTGCGCTGCGCAGGCTGCGGAACGCGCCGCGGCCCCGCGTTAACACACCGCATGCTTTATTAAAAATGATGCTGAGGTTTGGGCTTGAATTATTAATAGCGTCTTAATGATAGGAAGTTATTTTTCACGGCCCCCCGGAGGGAAGATGGCGACTGAGCTGCGCGGCGCTGGTTAAAAGCTATTCTTATCCCTGCCAGCCACGGGCTGCCGGGGCCGGCGACATCAGGGCGCTCAATAATGCATGGCTCTGAAATACGGCCCCGAGAGGGGCGCTGGAAAAGGGCCCGGCTGCCCGGCCCCGCCGCGACCCCCGGCCCGAGCATCCCCCGGCCCGAGCATCCCCCGCCCGACGGGGCCCACGGCCGGCGGCCGCCCCGCGCAGCTTGCGGCGGGCGAGCAGACAAAGTGCTCTTTAATCGATTGTGACTCTTCGCCATAAACTTTACGAGGGAAACAAGCCCACCAGGACCCTCAGACAGAGCTGTCAATTAGCATCAGCAGCCAGGGGTGGAGGTGGGGGTCAGCTTTTGGGTTAAAACACACACACASGCTGCTCTTGGAAGGGGACGGCAGAGGTTCTCCGCTCCCCATCTCACTCTCCTGGCTCTGCCCGCTCGCAGGGCGACACTTGCTAAATCACGAAAGCAACTAAAATTAGCTTATCTGCCTCTGTTTTTTGGCTCCTCCAGAGCCCTGGGCACCTTCTCGGTGAGGCTGCCCAGGCCTGGTGCTTCTCTCCCCAGCCTGGGCCTGCAGCAAAAACTCCCAAGACCCACAAAGGCGCCACAAAACTCCATGAGGGAATTATTAACAGCAATCCTAGAAATACTGACAACAGCATCAACATTAGCACTAAAAATTGCAACAATACCAAAAGCAATATGAGGGTGCATCCTGCTCTGAGGGCTTGAGGTTTAACCTTCCTCCTGTTGCTGCCTTTTGGCCGCTCTGCCCTGAAATACCTCACAAAACCGCGCACACACAAAAATATCCTGATATAGGGTGAGGGATGGGACAAGGGTGAGAACAGGGATAGGGACGGGGGTGAGAACAGGGACAGGGGTGAGAACAGGGACAGGGACAGGGACAGGACAGGGACAGGGGCTGCTCGTCCCTACCTTGTCGTTCTGGTAGGCAGTGACAGCGATGAAGTCGGTCTCGGGGAACACGTAGGTGCGGAAGGTGCTGTAGGGCAGCTTGAGGATGTCGTTGGCCCGGACTATGTGGAACCTGGGCTGGTACTTGTGCATGGAGTTCAGGATGGTCTGGGGGGGCGAGAGAGAACAGCCCGCGGCTGCCGTCAGCCCCACACTCTGCGGGATACTCACATCCAGCTCCCTCCCTGAAAAAAAAAATCCCTTTTCTCCCGAAAACAACCCAAAAAATTACACCCCACAAATTCACCGTGAGGAAAGAATTCCGGCGGATGCCAGAGGGAGTTTTCTTTTCTTTTTTTTTTTTTTTGTTGATACCATTGCAGGATCTGTCCCCAAAGAAGGAGGTCAGGCAACGCAGGCACAACAGCATCTTTGCGGGTGTTAAGCACGGCAATAAAGCAGCAGAAGGGATCTCCCTGTTTTATTACAACCCTGCAAACGCGAGGCGACTTTTCGACACGTTTCTCACCGCTTTTCATATTTCCGTCCTTAAAAATAAATTGCTATCCCTCACCACCACAAAAAAAAATAAAGAAAAAAAAAAGCACGTTAAAAGGCTCTGGGTTAGTGTCGGGGGCGGCAGGAGCCGGTGCCAGCCCCAGCCAGCGCCTGCGACCTGAAAGGAGCGTTTCACCACGAGCCATGGCAAATTTATGTCTCGGAGCAACGTTGCAGAAGGAACAGACTCTTTTTTTTTTTTTTTTCCAACCAGGTGTCTGAAAGCCTCGCCAGCACTCAAAGCCGTTCTACACCCTCTCGTTTTACTTTTTTCTTTAGTTTGGTTTGTTGTTTTTCTTTTTAAAACCCGAATTCCCCGTAATTTGGCTGAGGATTTTAGGAAGCGGCTGAACACCCCAAGCCGCGCCCCTGGGGCCGCTCCGACCCCTTGGCCYTCGCTGCCTGTTTTCCTGCCCGATAGCTTTTAAATAATTCCCCAACCTGCTGTGGTCGGACTGAAATGCAGAATTCACCGCCCAGAATTCGTAGAGGAACGGCAAAAGCTGGAGTAATTATTGTCAAATAACGTCAGCCAAATGGCTAAATAATTATCACTTCATTTCGGTTTAGAAGGTAATAAAAAAAAAATCCCCCCTTTTTTTTCTTTCTTTTTTTTTTTTTTTTTAACCCAAGCAATAATCACCTGCTGATGAACTGTCGGATCGCTGTTATATTGATATAATCTAGATAGGATTTATCATGAAAATGGTGCAAAAAGTCTCATTCAGGCGTGCAAATCTGCATTCCTTTAAAAAAAATAATCATCCCTCTCTGACCAGATGGGCACTGGCTAAACCCTCATCTCCCAGATTTAACACAGTCCGGATTTTGGACAACGACAGATACCAGAAATCTTTAATTGAAGGAGGCGAACCGTTAAAAGCGCTGAATCAAACTAGTTTTTCACCAGTACAAAAAAAAGGAGATATTTTTTAGACTCCTTCTCTATCGATTTACCTTGCTGGCTATAAATAACCCCGCAATGTATTATTTAACAAAGACGCTGTTTCCTGCCTTAAGAGAAAAAAAATAAAAGAGAGAGAGAGAAAAAATTTAAAAAGAGTGGAAAAAAAATAAAAAGAGCGGAATAAAAAAAAAAAAAGATGGGGAAAGTTCTCCGGGAGGTGCGGAGCTGCTTTGAGCTCCCCACCCCAGTGGGGTCCCGCAGCCCCCGCAGCGCCGCTGCCCCGCGGCTCCGCCGGGCCCGGCTCCCCGCTAATTACCGTATCAGCAGCGCTGCACGATGAACTTTCCCTTTATCGCCCCAAATGCTTGCTCAGAGGAAGGAGAGCTGGCTGGGGCGCTGGGATTTCCCCCTCCGTGCATTCCCGCAGGATTGCGCTCCTCTCGCCTTCTGACCCTGCTTTCTGCGGGTCTTTGCAAACGGCCAACACGCTCTGCTTTCTTTCTTTCTTTCTTTCCTTCCTTCTTTCTTTCCTCTCTCCCTCTCTCTTTTTCCTTTCTTTGTTTATTTTGGTTGCTAGCTTTTTGACTTAATTTGGTTTGTTTTGTTTTACCTCCTTTAGGTGATGCAGATATAACATCGATAGGGAAATAAATAGGGATTTTCAGAGGCAGATGGTGCCAACGATTCCAGCCCTTCTCCGGCTGCGGGAGCCCAGCGCAGGTGCCGCCGGTCCCGGCTCCGCTTCCCCGGCCCGGGGGGCACCGACAGTTCCTGTCCGGCCTCCGCCCCGTCGGGGCTGCCCTCGCTGCAGCCTCCGCACGGCCTCGACCACCTCCCTATCCTCTCCCTAAATATCCATATATCCGCATATCCACCTCCCTAAATTCCTCTCCCCACGGAGCCTGGAAGGCCGGGCAGAAGCGGCAGGACAGGCCGTGGAGGCCCAGGGCACCCCGAGGCTGCCCGCAGCCCAATCCTCCCCTTTCCCCCGGAGATTGGGCGCTGCCCCTCGGTGCCGGGCAGGACCGGGAGCTGGGGGGCTGCGGGACAGCCAGGCCACCGCAAGGCCCGGCCAGGCCCAGCCCGACCGGGCTGGAGGAGCCGCTAAAAGCCCGTGGTTCTCCCCAGGAGGATCACGGGCAGCTCCCGCACCGAGCAAACCCCGCACCGGGCAAAGCCAGCGCCCGTCCGGGGTCTCTGCCCGCCGATCCCTGCCCGGGGGGCTCCGCTCTGCCCCGCAGCCTCACTTACAAAGCCGTGCTTATCCGAGATGTTGTTGGTGAGCTTGAGCTTGTGAAAGGCAACAGGTTTGGCCATCCACTGCTCCCCCGTGGCCGGGCTGTCGGGGTGGATGTACATGCGCTTGGGCATCTCCGGGTCGGCCTTGCCGGCCACCATCCAGCGAGAGTTGTGGAACTTGTACCGGCAATCGTCGGCCGCCACTATATCCATCAGCAGAATGTACTTGGCCTTCTTGTCCAGGCCGCTCACCCGCACCTTGAACGGGGGGAACATCCTCCTGCGGAGAGACCCAGAGCGCTACAGGGCCGACCCCCGACGGCTGCGGCCCCACAGAGCCCCCCGCACCGCCCGGCCGCGCCTGCTGCTCCCAAACCACCATCTTTTAGTTTAGTTCGCTGAGGATTCCCTGCCTTCCTCATGTCCCACCTCGTCTCACCCCGCTGTGCTGCCCACAGCGTGGCAGAAAGCAGGGAAAAAGCTCAAAAATCCCATTCCGGCAAGTAAGGAGCAAAATTATGTATTTTTTTTTCCTCCTGTTTCTCTGCCCTTCGCTGACCCGCTCGCTCAGCACCCCCGGCTGCCTCCCCCGGGCTCGGGGCCACGGGCAGGGCCGGGGACGACCCCGGACGCGGGGAAAGTTTGGCAGGAGGGAAGGAAGCGGCGGGAAGCGGCGTAAACAACGGGAGGGGTGGGGGTTCCGAGCGCATAATTAACGTGCACGAATTTAATTTGGGATGGCGCTCGGAAAAGTAATAACGGGTGGGGGGAGCGGTGACGGAAAATCTCGGAGAAGGGTGGGGAAACACCTCCGAAAAACTCCAGCGATCGAAACTGCCCGCGTTAATTCACGGGGACGGATGGGAAGCGGGATGGAGCGAGGGGCGAGGGCGCTGCGCGGCCGCGCAGGTGCGGGGCGGGCTGGGGGGGCTGCGCGGGGCTGCGCGGGGCCGGCTCTTACCTCCCAGACTTGGTGATCACCATCTCGGTGCCCAGCTTGTGAAACTGGTCCCAAAGCTCTTTGGCTTCCAGCGTTACTTTGGGGTCGTCCTCGACCTCCTCCTCGGGCTCCAGGCTTTTGAGCGAGCGCAGATGGGCGGCTTGGTGGTGTCCCAGGGCCGAGACGTGCAGCCCGGCCTCGGCCGCCCCGGCCAGCCCCGGGTCCGGCATGGGCTTCGCCAGCGCCGCCGGAGGCAGAGCCAGAGCCGGGAAAAAGGACGGCTGGGCGGCTGCGAGGAAAGCGGACATGGGGAAGTCAGCCGGCCGGGGTGCGTGGAAGGGATGGTAAGCCATGGCAGTCCCTGGGAAGGCTGGATCTCTCATCGGTGCATCCACAAATCCAGGAGAAAAACAGGGATTCCCTTTACAAAAACGCGCGTGTGTGTATTTGTTGTTTTCTATTTTTTCCCTCTCTCCTGCCCAGCGAACTCGCTCGAGTCTCTGGAAGAGGAAGGAAAATCAGCAACACACACAGACTCCAAAAAAAAAAAAAAAAAAAAAAAAAAAAAAAAAAAAAAAAAAAAAAAAAAAAAAAAAAAGGAAAAAAAAAAAAAAAAAAAAAAAAAAAAAAAAAAAAAAAAAAAAAAAAAAAAAGAAAAAGCGAGGCAGTTCCCGGCTCCTGGGACTCCCGGTCTGCGGAGGGGAGACAGTAGGTCCTTATTTTTTGTTGTTGTTGTTGCAGCGAGGGAGAGCGAGCGAGGGAACGAGCCCTCCCAGGAAAGTCCTTCCCGACACTAAAATAGAAACAAAAGCCGGGTCGGGGCT
>NW_026623608.1:451323-460263 GCF_030028575.1 Malurus melanocephalus
CCGCGCACAACCGCGCACAACCGCGCAGCGCCGACGGGGCGGCCGCCGGGAGCGCGGCCCGGCGGAGAGCTGCGGGCGGCGGCGAGGCCCCGAGCGGCGACTTCCAGCGCGGGTGAGTCGCTCCCAGCCGTCGCCCCCCACCCTGCCGGCAGCCGCCCCGACCGGGGCTGGGGGTGTCCCGCCCGCAGCTCCGCGCCCGTGGCGGAGGCGCAGACCCCGCCGTCGAGGCGCTTCGGGTACGCGGCCCGGGGCCGGCGAGGCCGTGCCCGGCCCGAGGGGCTGTTTACCCGGGCGGGGGGAGGCAGATAAGGAGGAGGGGGGACACTCCGGGGCTGTTTGCTGAGGGATTAGGGCCGGTCCCGCCGCGCCGGGGCCCGGGGGGGCGGCGGGCGCGGTGGGTGTCCCCTCGGAGAGGCCGGTTTGGAGATCTGCGCTGATTAACTGAGGGCCGCGGTGGCTGAAGAGGGCCCTGGCGCCAGGCGGCTGAGCCCTCACAATAAAGACCCGTCTCTTGTCACTTCATATTTACCCCCAAATCTTCAAAAAGCGCCCTGCCATCCTTCCAAGGCTCCTGCCCCCGCCGCCTGCGCTGCGGCCAGGCGGGACGGGGGGGTGGCGGCCGGCCCGCTCCTCTGTCCCCCGGTCTGTCCCCCCCGCCCCCGGGCCCTCCCGCTCCGCGGATGCGCAGCGAGGCGCGGCCGCAGCAGCTCGGAGCCCTCGTGGTCGCTGCTCCCCGCGCAGGGTGGGATGCGGGGTGCCCGCCGCCCGCCCCCTTCCCATCTCCACTTCTTGTTATTCCTCCTCCCCGGTCCATCCTGCTCATAGCGACCCCCGCCCCCGGCGCAGCCCCATCCCCATGGCCGGGCTCTTCTCGGGGCCGGGCAGCACCTGCCCGAGTCCCGCGGCAGGTTCACCCGACGGGGCGGGCACCGCGCGTCACCCCCCGGGGCTGCCCGGAGCGGCGGGGCCGGGGGGGTCCCGCTGACCATTGAACGGGCAACGGGGACTGAAATTTAAACCCGATTTGGACTTTGCTTCCTCACCGCCGTGGAAAACTGCTGACGGCAGCTTTGGCAAAATTGGGGCTTGCTTGTATTTTTTTTTTTTTTTCCAATTTCCCCCCTCACAAAGAAAAGGTAGAGCCTTTCATTGCCTCGGGGAGAGTCTCCCCACCCCGGGACGGTTCTCCCGCGAACACCTCGCCCTCTCCTCCGCAGGGAGACGGCGGGCCCGGCCCTGCTGGGCCTGGAGCAGCCGTGTCCCCACGAGGAAAGGTCGAGTGTCCTCGGGGCCACTGCCCGGCAGCTCGCCCGCGCCCCCCGCACCGCTGTAACTCCGCAAGCGGCCTCTCCTGCACAGTAACAGAATAAAACCGATCCCCAGCAGCATCGTCTCCCCGACCTTCCGTAGCGACGGCYGCCGACGGAGCTGCGGGGATGGGGGGCTAACGGGGACCGGAGAACCAGCGGGAAGCGGGGGATCCACTGCGCTGCCACCCCCTGCGGCCCCGGTCACCACGGGCGAGAACACGACCCGGGAGCCTGCACCCATGGGCGGGCCGTGCCCGCGCATCGCCCGTCGGTGACCGAGCACCGGGCAGGGACAGAGGAGGCGGCGGCCTCGGTTCCCGTCCCGAGAGCAGCTGTGCCCCGGGGGCCGGGGATGAGAAGTGTCCCCGCGCAGCCCCGTTCGAGGGGAGGTTTTCCAACCTGCCCCAGGGCGCTGYAGCACTCGGGGCCACCGTGCCCGGCTCTTAGGAGCCGTGCCTTTGGCTAGCGGGCCTGGCGCTGAGCTGGCCAGCGCTCCCCGGGCTGGGCGATCGGGCTTATCTCGTTGAATTGTCCCGGGGATCCTCCCTGGGGACCCGTCCCCGTTCAGCCCGGGGGAACCGTCCCGTCGGGCCGCCCCCGCCCCCCACCCGCCCCGCATCGCGGGCCCGCTCGCTCTTCCCCTTTCATCTCTGCCCATCTCCACTCATCATCCCTTTTCTATTTTTAGCCGGTAGACTTAGGCCTTGGCGCCAGGCCGTTTAAGACCTGTCAAAGTCCTTCATATTTCCCTCATGTCACATGGACCTTTCGCTCCCTTCCCCGCGCCATGCGAGGGCCGTAATTTGGATCTGTGAGCTGGTGAGCAAATGCAATTTGCTCTTCTCCATCGCTGTGTTGTCTCCGTGACCCCAGCCAGCAGGACGGCTGGTGTCCTGTCCGGGGCACTTACACAAATTGCGGGTGATTGATGAAAAATAACAATTCTCACAAGCAGCCGGGCCTCCGCCTTCCCCTCCTCCCGGCTCCGCCGGGCTGCGGCGGCCCCGCGCCCCGGGGAGCGCTCCCCCCCGACGGGGCGCACCGGCCGCGAAAGGGGCTCCGGGCGAAAAGGTTTTCTTGTGCCCAGGGCGAGCCGTCGGGCCCCCCATTCCCGGCAGCGATGCCACGGCCAGAGGAGAGCCCCGAGCCCTTGAGGAGGCTGCTCGCACCTTCCCAGCTCGGGAAGGGGGTGGAAACAGCGGGGAGGGGGACGGTGCCCCAGGGCTGGGCACCACGATCCTTCCCCGGGAGCCAGACARACCTGTCTGGAACGACAGAGACTCCCGGAGCGAAGCAGGTGCGGGGTGGGGGAGCTCCCTCTGTCCCGAAGGGCACCGGGTGCTCGCGGGACTCGGGGGCCCCTCCAGCCCTGGGGTGCGCCCCCGGTCCGACCCTCAGCTGGGTTGTGGGGACGAGGTGAGGGGCGGCCCCGCAGCCCCAGCGGCTTCCTCGGCCCCTTTTCTCCGCTCCACCTGGAGAGGAAAAGAACCCCACGTGTGACGAAACTGTCCTCGTTTGATCTCACCCACCCGCGCCCAGGACACCCCTCCTCCGCTTCCCTTCTCCGGGGCGCCGCTCACACATCCCCTCTCGCACCCTTGGGCGGGGCGGGGATCCCCTGATCCCCGGCAGATCCKGGAGAACGGCTCTGCCCCCGCGGTGCTCCGGTGCCCGCTGGGCACGGGGCCCGACTGATGCCCTTTTATCGACAGCTGCAGAGAGGGATGCTCGAGCCTCGGCACCTCCTCTCTCCTGTTTCTCCCGCTCCGCGGTCGCGGAGCTGCGCGCCCCTCCGGAGCGCAGGGAACCCCGCGGAGCCCCGCCAGCGCCCCAGCCCCCGGGCTGCCCCCCTCCCCCGAGATCCCCCTGCCCTCAGACTGTTTAGATTTCTCTCCAGCTTTAAAGAAAATATTTCCAGTAATCCAGATTTCTGGAAAATAACAACATGCGGGGAGACGCAGACACAAACGCCGYTGAAGTTTATCCAGAGTTTGAACAATTTATAAACACATTTCCCAGCCTGTTTGGCAGGGCGGGCGGCGAGTGACCCCGGCCCGGYCGGGAGGAGACACACGCATCCTCCATCCCCCGGTTACTCCGCACCGTTTTGAGCTGAGAGCCCGCTCAGGGYTCCGCTTAATTKAATTTTTAATTATTTTATTATTATTWTTTAGTKACGGGGCGCTCTSCCTGCGCGGAGGCGGAGTGACCCCCCTCCAGCCCCGCGCCCCCGGGGCTCTCCACGTCGGGGCGCGGCGCCGAGCCCGCACCGAGCCCGCTGCCTTAAAAGGAGACGGGAGCCCCGGGCCGGGCCGTGCCAGAGCCGGGGGGACCCGCCTGGAACCCGGGCTGGCCCCGAGGATGGGGACGGGAACGGGTGCGGGGATGGGGATGGAGGGGYGCGGTGGGGGATCACGCAAATCCCTCTGTTTAAAAAACTTCCATTTGAGAAAGTGTGTCACATCCCGGCGCGGGCGCGTAATCCCGGGCTAATGGCATTATAGCCGCCTCATCGCCGTCATGGGATGGGGCCGGGGGCGAGCATCCCCCCCCCGCCCTCCGCCACGCGTGACCGCGGCTCGGTTCTGCGGGGAAACGGAGCGGCGGATCCGCCCCGCTCCGTCGGGGCGCTCCACGTCGGGAGCCCGGGGTCGGGGTCGCTCCCCGTCCCGGGTGCCTTGGTTCCCCCTCGGGGGCTCTGTCGGTGCCCATCGATAAWCGGGGTCCCGCTGTCCGCCCGCGTTCCCCGAGTGAAACCGGTCCCGGGAGGGGCGAGCCGGGGCTGAGCTCCGCGGCCGCCTCGTCCCTTAAACCAAAGAGCTCCAGCAACGGCGTTATTTGAGAAAATGCTGCTGGCGGGGTCTGTGCCCTGCTCCCGCCGCGGATTAACAGCGAGGATTTGGGGTCGTTCTGCTGCGCAGAGCTCGGAGCGGCCGGGATGAGGCCACCCGGGTCCCGCAGCCTGAGACGTCCCGGCGACACGGGAAAAGCGAAAGAATCGGCAATTCTGGGAGAGGAGCGGCTGGGCAGGGAAAAAAAAAAGATCACTGCGGGCTCCACGCCTGGGAGCAACCTCTCCAGTCACCACCCTTATAAAAGCCCCTTCTGGCAGGGGACCCCGCCTGTACCTGGGCAACAAAATCCCCGAGGACAGGAGATGTCCCTGCTTCTCTCACTTCTTAGTTTTATTTTTCAAGCTGCGCCTGGTGGGTGCAGTCCCCTCTGGAAGGGGGAAGGCTCCGGGTTGCCCCCAACCCCACGAGGGTCACTCAGCCTTCCTGGTCCCCGGTCGCCTCTGTATCCCCAGAATCCCTTTTGTTTGGGGCCAGGAGTTTGGCAGAAGTTTCGTGATCAAAGGAAGGGTGAGTGAGCCGGCCCTGTCTGGGCTCAGCCGTCGGGGTCTCACGGCTTGGCCTGTTTGCTTCAGACGGGATCTGGGAACTTGTCTGGAATCACATCTGAAGCAGGATCTGACGCCGCTGCTCCCACATCACGTGAGTTGTGGTTTTGGTCTAGGTTTGACTTTTAGGATTGCAGAAAATCACCGTCTCGTGTTTGTAGGAGAGAGCATTTCACTGGYGAGAGAATAAAACCAGCCAGAATAAATCCTGAGCTGCTCCTGGGCAGGAATAACACTTTTCATCACACCTGTCCCTTTCCTGGGTGTTTCATCACGGACTAATTTGAYGTATACCAGCACTGCATGGAAGGGCCAGCTCTCAGAATCTTAATTTACATTTCCTCCAAAACGCAGTTCTCCTCCAAGCCACTCTTTGCCAGAGGCAGAGAGGTGGAACGCGGCCCTGCAGGCAGGCCAGGCTCTTTCCCATTTTCAATTTCTGAAAACTCAGACAGCTCTGGGGCAGTGCCTCACCTCGGCCCGGGATCCAGCCCCATTCCCGGGCACCTCTGCATCTCACTGCATTTTTTCACTGCCCAGCTTTTCCCTGACTTCTCTGTAAACGCTGGGCTCTAGCACTGACTAACCTGGAGGATTTGGGGGTCTTGGCATGGGCACCCAGCCCGCTGTAACCTGCCAYCCTCCAGGCTCTCTCTTCCATCCCCCAGCTCCTCGCCCACACGGGCTCTGCGGCGCTGGCAGATTGCTCTTCCCGGGCGTGTTTTCCATGGATACCTCAACGGAGGCAGCACCAAATAACAAGTAAATAACAGCCCCGACGCCGGGCTGCCGGCACAAAGCAAGCAATTGCCCTTCACGCAGGTCACTAATCTCTTGACACATGGTCTTTGAGACCTGGGCCACGGGGAGGGAGGCTGAAAGGGAAGAAAAGATAGCGGGGACAATGGCGGGGCCGCCGGCTGGCTAATAACCCTTCTCCCAGCTTTGTCTGGGTACACTCAGAGTGACGCTGGGATCAATTCATCTCCGCTCCTGCCTGGCCGCCGTGCCCGGGAGGGTCCGGGCTCACCGGGCTCAGCGCAGAGCCCGAGCTGCTGCAGGTATTAACAGCCCCCATTTTGCAGCCAGTAGTAATTCCCTCCTGTGTTTTCCCCTCCACGCTGAAAACAAGCCCTTCACTTGATCCGTTTGTCCTCTCCGGTTGCCATCTGTCTTCCATCCTTCAAATCTCACCTTAAAAACAGTGCCTCTTGAGCAAATCCTCCCCGGCAGCCCCGCGTGCCGTCTCGCCCGGCGCRGGCCTGACACTACAAGCGCTCATTGAAGTGAAGGGGATTTGAGAGCGCGCAGGACACGGCGGGATTAAGGCCACAGATTGTGCTCCCCGGGCTGGCCCTGCAGCTCTGCGTGCCCGGGGCTCTGCTCCCTCCCTTCTGCACCAGCGAGGTGGCCAGGAGTGGGCATCCCCATCCCTCCATCCCCATCCCTTCATCCCCATCCCTTCAGCCCCATCCCTTCAGCCCCATCCCCTGCCGTTCAGGTGCTGGTGGGGTGCAGGGAAGCACCTGAGCTGCCCTCCCTGGATGCCTCCAGGTCCTTTTCTCCGCAGGGGGAAACAGCAGAGGTCATGCCCTGTGCCCTGGGGAGGAGGAACCATGGGCTTCTTCCACGGGGTGCTGCTTGCACAAAGGTGGCAGGTGCTGTCTGACCCCATCCCATCCCATCCCATCCCATTCCATCCCATCCCATCCCATCCCATCCCATCCCATCCCATCCCATCCCATCCCATCCCATCCCAGGGCAGCATCTGCGGGCTGCCCCGGCCAAGCCGTGAATCACCCGCACATCAAAGCCCCGGCAGCGGCAGCGGAGCCCTCGCAGCCCCGGCAGCAGCTCCGGGAGGACAGTGCTTGTGCAGATGTTCAGCAGCAGCTTTTCTCAATTACAGACAGCAGCAGAATGTGCCAGAAAACYCAGGGAAAGGAAGGGAAGGAGTTCTGGCCAGTGCAGGGCCGGAGCAGAGCCCACACACCCCTTGAAGGTTCATGGCATGGTCAGACCAGCACATCACCATTCCCTTCCGTTTTAGCCCCAGGATTCCACTGCATTCCCTCACATTCCCTTCAGCCCTCCTTATGGTGTGAGTCACCTGTTCCCATCCAAATCCTGCTCTTCTTTACGAAAATCCCACCTTGCAGGGCTTCACTGGCCCAGAGGGGAGTTCTGATCCAGGCCTTTGGAGCTGGTGAGATTCCTCCTGGAAAATAAACCCCCATGATCCCAAAGCTGATCATGTGAGCCCCAGCAGGGTGGCACACGGTGGTTTTGGCCTGGCAAGGACAGCCCTGATCCTGCCCAGCTCCCACGGACACTGTGGACTACCAGGAGCGGGAGTCTCATAGTCCGGTCAGTCACCCGGGCAGGACAGTGGCATCACTCCCACATGACAGCTGGACTTTCCCCTCTCGACAGCAAAAAGAGCAAAATTCGGTGTGCCCTGAGGGTGGCTGCAGGGTGGCACCGCGGTTTGCGGGGGCAGAGGTGGTGGGACGTGCCCGGTGTTCCCAGCAGGGTCACGGGGCGGGTGCAGCGTGGGATGGGCAGCTCTCAGGGTGCAGGGCTGGCTCTCACCCGGGGCTGCAGGGGCTCCCTCTGCTTTCTCCTGAATGCAGCCGCTGCTCTGAGCGCTGCTCACGACCCTCAGCCCCCAGCAGACCCTGCCGAAGCCCCCTCCCCAGGCTGCTCAGGAAGGAATGAGCTCACCCATCCATCCCACCCTGMCACCCACAGCTCACCCAGGAGAGCCTCCTCCTCCTCCTCTTCCTCGGATGCAGAGCTGCTGTGCTCCCTCCAGAATATATTGGGGGTCTCTGCTCCCACAGCCCCACTTTTTGGGTGAAAATACAGCCGGTTCTCTACCCATCCTGCTTCCCACAGCCCCACAAGCCAGCACTTCCCACCTTTCCAAGGAAGGAGCAGGAAGGAGAGGGGCTGGATGGGAGTGGGGTTAATGCCCAGCTGACACCGGGCTGCCACACGGGCAGTGGCACCACCTTCTATTAATGTCCTACAATAATATTGTAAATAGTCACTGGAAATAACTGTATCCCATAAAAGCAGCAGCAGCCCGTGATTTGAGCCCGGCTCGCAACACTTGTTTTTAAGAGACGTTTCATGTCTCCTTTACAGATTAGATTTTAACCTGACAACCTTTTAACATTGTATTAAATTAGAAATTAACTTTGTATGACTGCTCACCGTATAATTGACCCACCCACAGGCTGAGTGCTGGGGAATATTTCAGATACCTTTCAGACAGCAAAGTTCCCAAGAAAATACTGAGCTTCCTCCTTGATCTAGAGCAGGGCTTTGCTATTAATTAGTATTTCTGATCAGGTGGCAGGAATGCTTTCTGTGGAGGGGGGACTGCCAGGGAGCTCCCCAGGGATGTGACGGAGGGAAGGAGATGGAGGGGACAGGGAATGCTGCGAACCCCTGACCCTGCCTCAGTATTTCGGTGCAATTTCCTGCAGCAGAAATTCCCAAGAAAGGCAAAATTCCAGCCTGGGAACTCACTGACACATGCACAGCTTCAAATGACATCGGAGCCCAGGGAGGGATGGGTGGCAATTGATGGGACAGTGTCAATGCCCAGGCACAGCCAGGGGTGGCCGTGTGTCCCCAGGGTCACGGGGACATGTGGCACGTCCCCCGGGCTGTATGGGCGGTGGGGAGCGGTTCCAGCACTGCCCTGGGCACGGTGGGGTTTGCCTGGGCACAGTTGGGGCACCGCCGTGTCCCTGCTCCAGCTCCGGTCACTCGTGTCACCCCAAGCTGTGCTGCCCTTTGCTCCCACCGGGGGAAAGGCATTTGGTGGGACAATCGAAACCTGTCCCCAGCAGCACCGAGCCGAGCGGGGACAAACCCGGTGACATCAGCCAGAGGAGTCTCACCCCGCTGGGCTGGCAGGACTCCTCAGTGCCTGCCCAAATTTAGTCGATTTTATCCAATGAATGTCATGGGACAGCGCGAGACTGAGCAGCCACGGGGACATGGGGACAGAGGGGACACTCTGGTGAGGTGAGGGGCACAGCTGGAGCCTCTCGTCCCTTCCCAGTTCGGTTCCCAGCAGCTCTGCCCCGGAGAGGGGCTCGGGCAGCCCCCGGGACCGGCGCTGCCGCAGACAAATGCTCGTCCCGGTGCCTTTTCCATCTGTGAAACAGGCCAAGCCGTGGATTCAATTATTTTTTTCCTAGCACACAAGCCACT
>NW_026623608.1:460333-465333 GCF_030028575.1 Malurus melanocephalus
AAAAAAAAAAAAAAAAAAAAAGTTTCGTTTTCTCCTTTTGCAATCACAAAGACCCGATCTCAGCCCCATTGACTCGCTAATTGTGAGCACTCAAATGGTCGGGTTTAAAGTTACACTTAGCAGCTGTGAAACATTAGGGTGAAGTGATTACAACCTACTGGAGGATACCGAACATTTTTACAATATCTCAGGAGCATAAGGGAAAGACAACAGGAAATGGCGCAAACTTTCCTACCCTGCGCAGCAACAAGCCAGAGCGAAGGAGTGAGAAAATAAATGCAGAGACGTGGCGCAGACGTGGTTTGGATCCTCAAAAAATCGCTGAGGGAGCTCTGGTGAGAGCACCATGGATTTGCCCCCTCGTTTGGGCGGTCAGAAGGGACGGGGAGCGGAGTTCAGGGGTTTGTGCTGAGGAAGGAGGACGGAGATTTTGGCAGTTTTGCCAGCCCTTTGCCTTCTGCCAGCCTCGTCCCAGCAAATGTTTGGGGTTTTGGGGAACCCTGCTCAGTGTCTCTCCCCTCAGAGGGTTTGGTGGGCAGAGCATCCCCGGCAAAGCCACCAAATCCTGAGCTCCAGGATTTCTGTGAAGCACCAGCCCCGAGGTTTGATTCCATCTGAACTCCAAGCTGTCACATTTGGAGAACCTTTGACTCCCCACTCCTTTTCAAACAGCCCCACGTCCCCCTCCCGTGATTTAAGCCTGCTACACGCGTGTGTTTATTACAGAAACCAGGGGAGGACAAGAAAGCAATATTTCACCTTAATTCATGAAATCTGAACTCAACTTTTAATAGAGGAGCCCCGCTTTATGCCCAGAGTGATATACAGGCCGCCCCGCTCTAAATGAGACGTTTTGCCTTTTGAACTCAGCAGGAGCCCTGTGCTTACGACTACTGGAAACAGTTTAAAAACCCGCCCGTCCCGCGTCTCTGGGGCTCTTTGGTTTCCATCAGGGCACAGCATTCTCACCGAGCTGCCTGTGACCGCCTGCCTGTGCTGTGCTCTGAATCCGATGTGTCAGAAACTCACCCGGGGAATTTTCACAGCCCCAAATCCTGCAAAAGCTAGGAGCGTTGGGTTTGGATCAAGGCCCTAGAGTGAAAACCTGGTAAAGTCAGGGGCAAACCTGCCTTAGGAGCAGCTTCTAGGGTCATCAAAGAACAGAAATATTCCCTCTTGGYGCCTCAAAGTGAGTTCTCATTTGTCTGCTGAGGTTGAGGAGGAGGAAAGGTGGTGTGGTATGAAAGCACATGGAACACAGGTAAATGGGAGACTTTTAGGGCCATGGGGGGAATGGAGTGTGCTGTGAGTGAAGAACACACTGCAGGGATGTGTTGAATCAAATCCTATAGAATTACTGATGAAGCAGACCCTACAGAGTTATTATTGAATCAAACCCTGCAGAATTATCATTAAATCAGACCCTACAGACCTTAGAGTCAGTGAGAATTCAGACCCTATGGAGTGATCCATGAATCAGATCCTACACAGTCATCACTGCAACTCCCTCAGCTTTCTCTGGCTCACAGAAGAGCTGGAACTCAGTGGTTATTCTGCTGGGTCATCTGTGAAAGTATCAAATTAAAGTTAAATTAGCCACCTCATAGCAAAGCTTTTTTTTTTTTTTTTTTAAGGCTCTAGGCTTTCTTAACAGTTTGGTTACAGGGCTATCAACAGCAGGGAATTTAGGACATTCTTTTCAATGAACCAGACTGAAAATATTTTGGTACAGCCCCAGTTTGTAGGGTTTTTTTTTGAACCTTCCCCCCACCCCCCCATTTTAAACAAAACATCCTGATTCAAAGTAGCTTCTTGCAGACTGGGAATTTCCACATGGCCATATTGCAGCACTTATAAAAAGTGATTTAATGCCTGCCAACAACAAATACATTTGCAATGACACCACTCAGTGTTATGTGCTATCCTACTTTGTGTGCTCAGCCAGAAGCAGCCAGGCTGTCCCAGGCAGGAGGGAGAGGAGCCTCTCTCCTTCCTCAGCGAGAACTTTGTCCCTTACCCCGYTCCTTGGAAAGCCTGGAAGGAAACAAGCATCACGGTGACAACACAATCCCTTCTGCATGTGTTAATCTGGATTTTGTTTGAACTTTTGGAGCTGACCTTGGCTTGAACTGTGTTAAAAACCCTGACTGGTGTGGACTGACTTGACCCTGCGGTCCCATTTGTCCGCGGTGCCAGTCCTACCCTCAACCCCGTACTCGAAGCCTTTATTTTACAGACAAAAAGGAACATAACATTACAGCAGATATAGCCAGCGGGCCGGAGCTGCAAGTACTTACTTAGAGGCAAAACTCTCCTCTGATTTCATCCCAAGGAAGTTATTTTTCTGCTTGAGAAAAGACTGACTGAAAACCAAGCAAGAAACTGAAATTATTGCTGTAAACTCTCGCTTTTTATTAGCGGTTTCCAAGMCTGAAGAAAACAAAAGCTTCTGAGTGGCTGTGTTACAGTTAAAAGCAGAAAAAAAAAAAAGGCAAAAAAACCAAACCAAACCCAAGACTGAACTGGGTGTTTGGGGATGGAGTAGGAAGAGGGTGGTTGGTTCTGCATCCCTTGGTGTGGCTGGCTCGAGCTGTAAGATTTGTGGGTTTAGATAGTTTCCTCTCCCTGCCATGACTCAAACAGYTTCTATTAAAAACAAGTAGTGGGAAGGAAATTTCATAAGCTGACAGTCCCATCTCACTCTGCTTGGAGACACAAGTTGGCTGAGATGTAGGAATTCGTGTGGTTATGATGTGTGAGGCCAGCACTGTTTTATCAGCAGGGTTATGCAGCGCTAGCTCTGACTCTGCACGTTCCRAGGGGTGMAGAGCTCCAGGYTCCTCTGCAAAGCCTCTGACCCAYGATCCTACAACAGGATGGGTGGAAWTGGGGGCCTCTGCTTCCAGCACCTGGTCCTTATCCCACTGAAATCAGGGGGATGAAGGAGCAGGGCCCCAGCCAAAGCAGGGAGCTGGTTTTGAGTAGTGCCCAGAGGGTGCAAGGCACACCACCTGAACACCTTGTTTTCAAAAATCCTGTCTGTGCACACGGGGACAAGGAGGAGGGGAGGCAAAGCCATGCTAGACTGGCTGTAAAACAGCCCCTGATGGCTTTAATTAAAGCCCTCAAGTCAGTAAATATGCACAGAGTCTGGTCCAGGGAGATACACAAAGCCCACAGTCAACCCAGTAACACTCCRTGAACATCGCCATTTAAGCATTTTCTTGTTTAACTTAGATTTATTCAATGACACATGCATTTCTGGACAGATATCTGAGTTCCAATGAACAACTTTTATAACCAAAGATGAGAAATCYGTGACTGCAGTTAGTCAATTAAGTACGTTTCTAAAATACATGACTAGAAGAAAACCGGAGCAAAGAGAGAGATAGAGAGAATTCTTCCAAAGAACAAAAAGAAACATTTCCATTTGTAATACTCCTGGTATTGATGAGTATCAGAGGGGAAGAAGGGCAGCAAGGAGACGCGACGAGGAAGGAATAACATCATCACCCTGTCCACAGAAAGTCCTCCAGTTTCCAGTCTCTCCAGTTCATCCATTAATGCTCGGCGCTTTCACCAACGGTGAGAGCTCCTCCGAGTTRCGCAGATTTGTCTCTCAGCACAGAAAAAAGCAGAGAACGGTTGTGAAACCATGTGCTTGACCCAAGATGGCTTAGGAATATTTCTCCTCACCCAACCTCTTCCTGAAGACAGCGAGAAAAGAAGCTGCAGAGCTATCAGGATTGAAGAGGGAGCCTCTTTATATTGCACAGGAACACAGAGCCAAGATTCCACCAAGGTTCAAGAGTCGTCAATATTCATCAGGGTAACGAGAACCATCCCGTGCCGGGGCTGGCAGGTGACAGACACAGCGGGATCGCTGGGGCAGAGGGCGGCTCGTTACCCTGTCTGGGTGTCCCCAGCATGGGCTGGCTCAGGGGAATCCCGTGGGGAACAGGCTCAGGGGCTGGTTCTCGTTGGTCGGGAGGGGCGAGCGGTAGCCGTCGAAGTTGCGGGGGATGCTGCCGCTGGTGGAACCGGAGCTGTTACTCAGCGTCTCTATGCTTCCCTCTCGCTGAAGCTCTGCAGAGAGAGAGAGAGCAGGGCTTGGTTAGTGCTTGGGTGAACCCCCAGGGTGGTCAGACAGATGCTTTACTGACAATTCCCTCTGCTGTGGCGTTGCCCTAACATTTGCTCACCGTCCTCCTTTCCTGGGCTGGTTTGGGACTTGCCCCCGAGGCGTGCCAGCTCCTGGGTCTGCCTCTCTCCAGCTGGGCTCAGAGCTCAGCATGGCTCAAGCTGAGCTTTACCTGCTGCCCAGCAGAGCAGTCCCTTCCCTGGGGCTGAGGCTYTGACTGAGGACATGTCAGAGCCCGGGAGTGGGGATCTCACAGCTCAACTGAGCAGGGTATGAAGGCTGCAGATGATGGGAAACCTTCCCTCCCAACCCTGCTGGGAAGGGGGATTGGCACAGTGTGCACCAGCAGGGCTTAACCGCTGCCATTCCCCACCTTGGGAACACCAGGGACTTTCCACAGCCCTTTCTCCTGCCCAAATGGACATAAATAACTGTTTTTTCAAGTCAAATAGAAAATATCCCCTTTCCTTAGCTGTGCCTCAAAGCAAATGAAGAAATAGCCTGGCTGTGGCTCTCCCTCTCCTGGTCACACCCACCCAGACATYGCCCCTCTCTGACCTCCCAAAGCCTTTAGGGCTCCCTAATCTCCAACCAGGAGGATTTTTGTGTGTGCAGGGCATCGTTTCCAGCCGTGGCCTCTCCATGAGCCACTTGAACCCTGGAGTTGACTCGGTGGCCATGTGCAGCATCCCCCCAGTGTGATGTGCAGCCTGGGCTGGAGGGGATGGGATGGGATGGGGACAGGAGTTTTGGGCAAATTCTTCTGCTGCCAAGGGGGAAAGAGGACATGAAGGGGCTACAGRAGAGATGGAGAMGGACKTTTTAYAAAGGCATGSARTGACAGGACAAGGAGRAAGKG
>NW_026623608.1:470333-491990 GCF_030028575.1 Malurus melanocephalus
CTGCTGAAGGGAGCGGGATGTGCTCCGCGGGAGGAGCTCACACGGACTCTTTTGCAGGGAAACGCTCCATCCTTCAGGATTCTGACAACATCCCAAACTCTGCTGGGTGCTTTTGGCACTGGTTCTATAGGAACACTCACTGAGCATCATCACTGGTGCCCAGGGTGGCTGCCTGGCACACCCGAGGTGGAGAAGAGCTCAAAAGCCAGGATGCAGAAATACCGGGATGCTTGGGAATTCCATTGCTGCTACTGCACTTGGAGGTTTTTCTTGAGTATTCCCTTGTTTGCTTTTTTTTTTAAAAAAAAAAAAATGAAATGCAATTATGCTAACGAGGGAGCTCTAATTATAATCCATCTCCAGCACCCTTGGCGGCTGCTCGGAGCGAGGAGCTGAGGAGATGAGGAGCTGAGATGGCTCCAGCCCCGCCGGCAGCTCCGGGGACCCGCCAGCGGGGAGGGCACAGGGGGCCACTGCACCCCCGGGGAAACCTGTGCTTTTGGGCATTTGGATGAGCAAAAATCGTTAATACTGAATTGCAGCGAAACGAAAGCACCGAGTCCTCATTAAAAATMGGGATTTTCCAAGCTGGTTTGAATTCGAGATGGATGAAATTCCCCTGTAAATGTATTTGTGTGTTGTCCTTTCCAACGGGAGCACGGGCAGAAAGGCAGTTCCCATTTTTATACACTGCTATGATTACGATTTCATATTATTTTAACACTGATCATGTTTAAAAGTCAATTAAAGCTCTCTGCTCAAGCCTTGTGCCAATTTGCCTGCACTGTCACCCAGCACAGTGGGACCAACTTCCTGTGATGCTTCGGGTGGCTGCGACAGATTTGCTCCTCAGAAATGTTTCCTTTCCCTTTTTTTTATAAAGCCAGCAGTTGCAGAAGAGAGATCTTAAACTCCCTTCGAAAGAGGAAATTAAAAAATAAATAAAACTACGGCATTTGAACATTGAAAATCGATTCCTGTGTTAGAACTGTCTCATCCTGTCACAGCCTGAAAGATGCTGAGGCGCCACAAAAGCACCTCCATTAAATTTGCAAATAAAGAAGACTGGGAAACACTGCCTGAGCAACTCCTGTGAAATCAGGAGTCAGTGGCCTATGTAAAATATTAGCTGCTGTCAAACTGCCTTACGGTAACTCCGATCCTGAATCCACCAGAGCTGGCTGGTGCCTTGCACTTGGAGATGAAAGCTGGCACCTCGGAACAAAGGTGGCAGCATCCAGCAAGGAGATGGGGAGGTGCAGGAGGCAGGAGAGGACCAGGGGAGTGAAGACTGAGCCTTCTGAACATCTGAGCCCCTSTGAGACCCCAAATCTCGTTTCTGGTGCCCGATCTCGCTGTGAGGATGCCAAACAATTTAACACTTATGAAACAGGGAGGACACCTGAGCTCCCACAAATGGCTGGGTCTGCTTCAGGCACGGAGAGATCGGTGACAAAAGGACAAAACGCTTTCCTGCATGAACTTCCAAACAGGTTGTTTGCTCCTTTAAAAAGWGAGCCCAGAAAGCTCCACACAACTCCAGCCCATGGAGTGGGAGACCCAAGACTTTGGCATCTTGCCAGACTTGACTCTGAGCGTTTTATGRAAGGTTAAAAGTGCACCAGATAAAGGACTGGCATTTAGAGGGAGAATATTCTTCAAGATAGGCACTTTCACAATGACTTCCAGTGCTTTTAAAAAATAATCTCGAGTTTCCTAGAGCTGTTATGTATTTTTGTAAAGAGGTTTAGGATGTTTCCCTACATAAATGGCTCTTCAAGAAGGATGAGTTGCTGATTTTAGCCAGAATGGGATGTTTCAAAAGCTACAACAATCAAACAGAAAATAATTTCTGCAGCCCATTACATCCTACAGGCCCAGACTCCATGTGCAGGATTTGCAGAAGAGGTTTTGGAATGAACGTGCAGTTTAAAGGGTTTAARGGAATTCTCTCTTACCCCAACCCGAAAGTTTCACTGTGTTGCTGCTACTACAAATTCCTGTGAGATATCCTACATGGAATAGATATCCTTCAAGGAGCACAGGCTTCCCTGTGCCAGCCAGGGTGTGTGGATGAGTTTTTGAATGCATTTAGGGAGAGCCATCTTGCATCTCCAGTTACGCAAGCAGCACATCTGTGTGTATCAGACCAAAAGCATTCRCAGAGAAAACACTGTATTAAAATTCCTGGGTTTGGGCTCTCATTCCCAGGGTTATGGGAGTGCCTCGGATTGCTCAACACTGACCCCTCTGTCAGTCTCTGCTCCACGAAGGAAATTACAAATTCAAAGGCAAACGCATGTTTRTGACACCTACCATGTCCTGCACCCRCTGAACTCTCTGCATCTTGCTCAGAAATTTTGGAGGCAACGCTGCTATTCCTGGAACACCTTCTACCCAGGACAAGTGTGGATCTGAGCTTCCCCCTTCCCTCCAGGGTTGGAGTTTCAGGACTGGGGGGTCCTGTCCCCGAGGTGGTGGCAGCAAAGACCCTGTGCAGGGATGGCCAGGAGCCCTCAGTGCTGGGGGTCCATCCTCCTCCTCCTCCTCCTCTTCCTCCTCCTCCTTGGGCTCGGAAAAAAACAGTCCCAGCAAAAGGGATGGGTAAGGAAAAGCTGCCTAAAGGTCAAACCCACAAATTTGGTGATGACCTCAGGGTGTGGGCAGTGACTGCTGGTGCTCTGCATGAGAATGTTACACCTGACCCTTCAAATTTCAGTTCCTTCCCCATTTAAGACCTAATTCTACCCTCCCTGTGATGACTCCTCAGCCCAGTGCCTCCTTAAAACCCCTCAGGTGGGAAAACAAGGATGGACTGCAGTGCTGAGTGTGCCTCTGTGCATCTCCCACATGTGCTCTCTGCTCCTGACACAAACACACTGCCGAGCTCATTGCAGAAGTATAATATTACAAAGCCGAGTAATTCTGGCACAACTTCTGGTACTTCTGACACAAAGTGGCCTTTCGGGCCAGTGAGAGGCTCTGGGCTGCTCCCCTGGTGCAGATTGATGCTGAGGAGGAAGCGAGACCAGACTGGAATTTGGGTTTGATTCAAAGGAAAAGTTAAAAAGTTTTTTTTTTTTGGGGGGGGAGCAGATGCTCAGCTGGTCCAAATCAGGGCAGTTTTGTTGAAGCTCACGAAATGATGTCACCACAGCCTCAGCCCCGTCTGCTCCTCTAAACAGTTCAAGGCTCTGGAGCTGGGAGAGCTCAGGTGGAGATCAGGACCATCCTCCTCCTCCTCCCACTGCCCTGGCAGCAGTTCAGAGTCACCGAGGACCTCCGAGCCCATCCAAATAATCCCAGGTCAGAATGCAATTTATTTAGTCTATTCAGTCAATTATTTTAAAGATGATGTTGACATGGCTGCTTCAAGCGGGCCAGTTTGGTAAACACAGCCCTATTTTCACCCAGCACTCAGAGCTCACAGTAATTCCCTTAAAATCATTCCCCTAATTTCACCAAGCAGTGAAATTTCCCTTAAAATCACAGCTCTACCTTGCCTGGTATTAATCCAGCCTGGAAAAGCAGTAGCCCACTCCCTCACAGGGCTGCTTGAGGCTCTTAATACACTCTCTCTTTATTAATAGAGCTCCAAATTCTGATGTTAGGCATAAATATGAAAGAGCCTTGATAAAAATGACATTCAAAGCTTAATTCATGCCTTTGTTAATGGAGCTGTTGAACACAGAAATTCACATTTGTGCTCCTGAAACCAGRAGGCAGCTGGAAATAGTCAATTGAYSTTTTTTGCTTTTMAAAAAAACRGTTCCAAGCATTGATTCTGTTAATATTCCATCTTACAAAGGTGTGGATGAGCTGGTGGAAGGGAAACCTGTGGGAGATTTGAAAGCCCAAAAGGTAAATTGAGGCATTCCTCTGGTCACACCCCCGAGGAAAGGAAATTAAATCATCTCAGGCTGGGCAGATTCTGCCTCGTATTTATCCTGCTCCTCATTTTGGGCTCTTTTTTGTAGAGTTTTGCTCCCATTTTGATGGGTGACCCAGCCAGCACCTTCCTCCCTRCAGCCTTCCCAGAAAACCATCTTAGGGAAGAGTCAGAGAAGCAGYGCTGACCCTTTGTCTTTCACAACACCATCAAGTTTTGGTGTAAACACAGAGTTCATGTGTTGGGCATTTACTGAGAAAGTCACTGACCAAGGGAATAACAAATAAATATCAGAAACAAATAAATAAGAGAAGATGGTGTTTTAGCTGGGGGGTCTTTCTGGAAAATGGGCTAAAATGGCAGWGAGCAGTTCATGTCCTGGGACAGCTGTGTCACAGGGAGGTGACACGCCAGCAGCAGGAGCTCCCAAATTCCACATCTTTCCACAAGAGCAAACAGTTGCTCCTAAAATTCACCCCCTGTCTGCATGGAGAATGAATTCCCACCATGCCCAGGATGCAGGACAGAGCGTGGGGAAGCTGCTCCTGCCCATTGTGGGAAATGCCCTGGAGGGATCTCTGAGGCTCTCGGTGTGGCTGAGGGACACAGAGCAAAGCCAGAGAGCACTAAAGTGCTGCCACCTCAGTGAAAGAGTGCTGAAGAGCTGAAGAGAAGCAACAGGAGTGGGCAAAGAGCTATTTACCTTTTCCTAGCAGTTCTTACTCTTTTTATAAGTTACCTTCAGCATTCCTAAGCATAAAACCACCAGTGATGCCATTTCAGAGGGCACTAGCAGAAATACAGAAAAAAGCAGCTGGTTCATGATCTTTTTGTCTTTATGTTTTGCCTCAACATCTTTTTCACTCTCTGTGAATGCACAGATTTTTCACAGCCCCGTTTTTACAGAAAGAATCCCCATTTTGGGGGCTCAGCTACCTGCATGAACCTCTGCAGGGGCCTGAACATTTTTCCCTTTTGTGCAGAAGCTTTAAACACAGGTTTTTTTCCATTTTAAAATGCTTCCAACCAATTTGTCATTTTCCTTCTAGTGGTTTTTTTTTTTAATAATTTTTTGGTCAGGGGCTGGTGCACACAAAATTGAGCAATAATAACCAGAGGAGGATGAAAACTGCTGCAGCCCGAGAAGCGAGCTCAGGATATGATTCCTCCTCACCGGATGCCTGGAAGATGTCACTGAAATTCTCTCTCCCTTAGTGCAACCCGTGTGGAGCCAATATGAACTCCCAGCAAAGTGCTTAAAACCCCATTATTTATAATAACTGTTAAATGATGAGACATTGTTTACCCAGATTGCAAGATAAATTCTCACTTACAGAATGCTTGCCCGACCGTCCCGAACGTCATCTGGTTTTTATTTAAATGCAAAATGAAATTAGGCTCCCAATAACACAGCAGAAGAATTCAATAAGATGGGGCTTTTCACTTACAGTTTAATATTAACATTTTCCCATAAATGTTAATGAATAAAAGTCTACTGTTTTATGTATTATCCATGGTGGGGAGACAGCAGGCTGGGGATGCAAGGAAAGCTAATCTTTTCATACCACAAATGAGGATATATCCTTCAAGGAGGACTAAGTGTTCCCAGCAGTGCCAGGGACCTGGCCACAACCCTCCTTCCTCCAGGGGCAGCCACTGGGGCTGATCCCGTGGGGCTCAGCTSAGCCTCCATCAATCAGGGAGATCCTCCCCCAGCCAAACCCCCTTTGGGTTGGTTTTTCCTTTCCCCTGGCCCTCTCTTTTTTCCTGACCACATCCCCTAMGGCATCAAACACCCAACACCATCACTGATGCTCTCAGAGCCCTCCAKGGAGAGCAAGGCAGGATCACTGAGAAACCCAGGTGACCCTGGGTGTGCTGCTCTGTCACAGCAAGGCACGGGGGTGACACAGGGAGGAGAGGGCACAGGTGGCACCCTGGAGCTGCCCAAAAGGCCTGTGCCTGCTGTGCCAGAGCACCAGGAGCAKATCCATGGGGTGGAAGAGGGGCTGAGGGGAATGGAAGCTGCAGGAGCAGAGGGTTGGCTCACACAGGAAYGCTTGGCATCGTTTTGGCTCTTGACTTTTCCATTTCCTGCAGGGGTTTGCTGTGCTAATGTGTATTTTGCTGTTTGGTGACTCATAATTCCATCCTACCTCTCTAATAAGTGTTCATTTAACAGCTCCTCTGCTCAACAATTTATTGCCCAAATGGGTTTCCATCCCACAGCCTCCTCTCCTGTCTCCCCTGGAGAGGGCAATGCATGGTKTATGAGAGCTTTGTGATGGCCTGCGCTGCACATCCCAAAAAAATCAGCAAATAGCAGCTCTCTGGGGCTGCTGGGCTTGGGAGGAGGGACAGGAACTGTCTTGTCTTTATTCTGCCACCACCTCAGCAGCTGCAAGGAGTTTTGGCTCACRAAACAGCTGTAAAAATACCAGCCCCGGTTCGAATGCTGGGAGACGAGGGCTCCTCTGCTTACTGAGAGAGATATGATTGCCATAAGTCACATCCTACACAAAAACACCATAGAAATGACTCCTAAAAGGAATGACAAGGTAATTATAGAAATTACAGATGGAAAAATCCTGTTGTCTCCTGCCCCTTTCCCAGTGTGGGTCTGCTTGGTGTGGGGCAGCCTTCAGGCCTCGGACTTTTAAAGGGAAGATTTAATAAACACTGCAAAATATTTCCAAATATTTAGAAAACCCCAAATAACAGATTTCCAAGCCAAGCTGTACAAACAGAAAAYGAATTTAGCAAACTTGTTAAAAGCCAACAGCTTTTGCTGTTGCACCAACATTAATTTGGGCAGCAAGGATGCCGTGAGTTGGAGGATGCTCAGCCCTGGCTGCAATACCTACCACAGATCTSCTCTGGGTCCCCCTGGAATTCAACAGCAAACAGCTGAATCAAAATGCAAACAGCTTCATGCTTTAGGAGGGACTCAGCAGACAATCAAATGTGAGCAAAGCCAAGCCGGACAGGACAGAGCTTGGAATTGCCCTGAGAAACTCGGGAGCGCTGCAGTTAATTTGCTCAGTCATTAGGAGGAGAAACCACAACCCCAAGCAAACCAGAAAAGCCCAACACAGCAACAAATCTCTAAGGAAAAAGGGGAACCGTGTCTCTGTTTGCTGCTTTGGAGACAAAGCACTGGAAGAAAAATGCCCAGTTCCAATAATGTCATAACCTGATTACAGCCTGACCAGAAGAGCTAAAACACTTGCAGAACAATGAGTAAGAAATTAAGTTTTAAATTGAGTGCTGGCCCTATCTCGTGTCACTTCTTCATATTCCAGTAGGAAGGACAGTGCTGAGCTCATTTCATATCGAGCAGAGCGARATGCCTGGATGCAGACACCATTTAGTCATCTCCTATATGTTCCTCCCCATCTCTTTCTCTGGGAGGAATGACAAATCCAGAAATGTGACTGCACTTTGTTTTATTATGATATCGATTTTTCCTGCAAAGGCAAAGTGCATTTATGCCCCGGGTCTGTGCGCCGGCAGGGAAGGGTTAACAAAATGTTTATCACAAAGCTGGCTTCAGAGTTGAAAGTAATGTGATCAGTAATGAATTTTGTGTTACATTAGGTTGTATAAATGGACAGACAAGCGCAGACAACAAGTGGCCAGGAGTCGGGGCTAATCTAATGATGTAAAAATAGAGACAGCACCAATTATACTTGGGGCCAGCTCAGAGCTCCTGCAGGGACTGCAAATGAATAGGTACAAATCAAATTACTGACTAATAGACGCACTACAAGAGAGGGCAGTCAATGCTAAATACATTAGGGCCTTGTGACCTCTCTGCTCCCAACAGCAGAATCCTAAATTTGACTTTAAAAAAAAAATTAAAAAAAAAAAATCAAAGAAACTCTTGTTCATTTAGGGAGAGCAACAGAACAATGTTATTTGCGAAATGACTTGAGACACTTTGATATTTTTTTTGGTTTGTCCCCCTATGGCCACGTTAGGTAGGCAGCCCTTGGAAAGCTGAGAGAGGGTTTGCTTTTAGAACAAGGAAAAATGCTCTTTGTGCACAAGTTCAGACCTGATAGCAATACAGTCATGTTACATACCAAAACATTTCAAAGCCATGTGCCTCTTTGGGGTGATGTTTTTTACTGCTACTTCACCGGCTGTGTCTGTATCAAAAATAAAATATTTCTTAAAAAAATGCCTTGATTTAATAAGAAGAGAAAGAAAAGGAATCTCCCCACACCACAATSGAAAATAAGAAAATGCAGTTGATCAAGTTGTTACCAAATGGCAGAAAGTCAGAGTTGCTTTGTGGCATCTGTGGTCCCTTTAGAATTTTCCTACAAACAGCCATGAACCTGAATTCACACCAGAAATATTCATGGTAGCAGCATCCACACCCCCTCCCCCTTCAATAATGTACGATCTGGAAGAAATTCCAGTAAAAACTCCCAGGGCTGGTGGCAAGATTGGATTAGGAGACATGGGGAATTAACTGGGAATTAAAAATGCCCTTGCTGGGCCTGCCAGGRCTGTGGGATGGGGCTGCTCAGGGACTCCCTCACACAGGAGAGAGCAAGGAGCCCACACTGAAGTGYCTGATATCCCAAAATATGTGCAGGGCCAACGCTCCTCCTCCAGCACTTCAGAAATGGTGCTTCCTAAAGAGCCTGAGTTTTCCTTTCTTTTCAACCAGGCCCATCCAAATAAACCTTTTTGCAGGGAGAATGCACTGAGCTTTCAGATTGCAGGGAGGAATTTAATCTCTGACCCTGGGATGAATATTCTGGAAGTTCAAAGGCTGCTTTTAGCATCCACATTATAAGCTGGTTTTGCACTGAACCTGTGCAGAAATCTCCTGGCAGAAATGCTCTGCAGAGGGAAAATCATTTGCTCTGTTGTGTTCCTGTAGCCCAYGTCTGAGTTAGGATAAAAAACAAAGGAGAGARAAGGGGAAAATTGTCTTGGAAAAAATTAAAGAGGAAGAAAGAAAAGAAGGGAAGAGAGGGAGGGAAGGAGAGAGGGAAGGAAATGACTGGGGTAGGGCTCTGACTCTAGGAAGGGCTAATCCTACTCCTGAAACTCTATGAGCAGGTCCATCATTGCCCAGGTGGCTGCTGATCTTTGAGCACAGCTTGGATTTATGGATTTATGGATTTATGGATATTTTCCCCTCTGGAATCCCAGGAAGGATGCTCCTTGCACGGGAACCACCAGCTTCCTCTCCTCCCCCCTCAGCCAGGCACACCAGGAAATGGTGACTCCGCTTCTCCAGCTCCTGAATTTCACAGGAAGATTTCCAAACCATCCCTCTGCAAAACTCAGAGGTGTCCAGAGCCCAGGCAGGCTGGGGTTGGTGTAACCCCAAGGTTTTGGCTGGGGACCAGGACCCAAAGCGCCGATGCCRGGTTTCCTCCAGGCCATTCCCTAACGGCACCACTAATTAGCTCCACTTACTTACATCCCATTAATCAGGTTAAAGAGTTTGCTTCAACATCCGAGCTTCCTTCAGCTCATTGTGAGTTTGTTCCTGAAATCTGGAAGGAATCCAGACGGTTTCCTCCGAGGGCCAGAGGTGCACCTCGCTGTGCCACAGCTCACAGCTGACCGACTGGGAGGTTTGAGGGAGTTTTGGGAGAAATGTGCATCTCAAAAAACATCCTGTTGCTCAGACTGTAATGGCTTGCTCCTTTATTATAGACTAATATTAAATATTAAGCCTAGAAGTKATTAAAATACACTGGAAAGCTTAAAAACTTGCTGAAGGAATAGGTGAATCAGAGGATTTACTAATTGCAGCATTTTTTGGAGGGAAAGATTTCTAGCCTGAGCTGGCAATTTCTCCCTGTCCAGTTTAAGTGGAATCCTGTCAGAGATATTTGTCTCCTGCAAGCACAGCTTCATAAATCACAATCCTGGGGTGTTTTTTTTTTTTTTTTTTGTGGGGGGAATGCAACATGAAGCTCCAGCCCACACTTAGGAACTGCACTGCAAATGTAAATATTGTAGCTGCTTGAAAAAAAAAGCTTTGCAAGCAAAAGAGGGCACTGACCACTAACATTTGTGAGGAGACTTCCATAATTTTTCTTTTCAGTAAGAGTTTGACAGGAACTGAAACAGCAAAAAAACATCTTTTTGTGTCTTTGCCAATTTACGCCTTCTTTGGAATTAAATGTGAATCTGGGCTGACAGCTTATGCACAGCAGACTCCACTCCAGATAGACATGGGTTGTCTGACAAATGGGATAACAAGGGGAAGAGCTGGTTTCCCAATCAAACCAACTAGCTGCATGGCTGGAGTTATCATTTAGGTCACAAGGAAAGGAGATTTTGGGGAGGGGTCATTTTGCAGACCTGGTTCTTCTCCCACCCACTGTCCGACAGCCCCTGGCACCCAGTCAGAGCTGGGAAAGCCCCAGCAGATCCCCTTTTTTTTTGCAAAAGCCAGATTGTTCCTCACATTTTCAGCATCCTCCAGGCTGCTGTTGGTGCCATGACCAATTTTTGGGTCATTCTCTGCCTCTGCCAGTAGCCAGAGCCTGGKTTATTGTTGCCATCCCTGCTCTGCAGGAYGGGGCAGGTACAAATCAGAGATTTKGGGATTATCAGCTCCCCCAAAGTGCTCTGTGCACCATGAGCATGCACTTCCTCCACACCYCTGCAGCCTGTCAGCCCTGATTTCTATATAAATCTACGTGTCAGCTATGCCCTAACAGTTAAGGCATTAAAAGAATCTATTTATCTCTTGCCATTAAGTGCATGTCAGGACCGGCTGAGCGCCTGACAAAGCCTCACTGTCCASCCCACTGCCCAGTTTTTGTCCACACGTCAGGCCCCAGTGCTGCACAGGCACAAATCTTCACATTCCCAGTCAGAAATATTTGTTAGTTTGTGTTGTAGCTCAAGCAAGATTCTGCAGGTTTTGTTAAATCTCTGCAAAATCTATTTAAGGGCTGAAGAGAATCCAAGGAGCACAAACTGGGGTTAAAGCATGTGTAACAAAAAGGGAGGGATAAGTTAAATAAATTAATTTAGGATTATTAAAAGGATTATAAAGTCCTAAATTTTGGGTCCAGCGTAGAAATACAAACACTGGTTTTGAAAGCAGCAGCAAGATAGAAATCAGCTACCAACAAACAAACAAATCTCCAGTGTCCTTTTCTGCTCAACTCTTTGCTGCCATTTCCCTGTGGTCAGTGGGCAGCAGAGAAGCCGAGCAAGAAAACTGAGTTTTTTCAAAGATAATCCACTCAGTGGTTTGGGGGAAATGAAAACTCTCCTACTTGTTCTGAGCTGACTTTTTTGAAGTGAGGGTAATGCAGCTCCACGCTTATCTCTGCTCATTTATTAAGATGTGAACCCTTCCCTGYRCTGCCCAGMCCGAGGAAYGGTGCTGGCAGCCAKCTCCAGCCCACTCCCTTGGCAARTGCAGCCCTCCAGGTACATCTGAGTGCAGCCCTCCAGGTACATCTGAAAGCAGCAGAGAACTTTTTCTGTCTGTCTGGTAAAGAGGAGCAGCTCAAGAGCTGTCAGGGGATGGAAGTGGAAAGGGCACGGGAGTTCATTGCCTTATCAGCGGGTTTTCTCTGCTGCTCTGAGTCACCACAGGGCCAAATCCTGAGAATAAAGAGTGTGAGTGGTGGGGAGAGTCCCCCRACAGGCAGGGAAGCACGGAGTGTTAAGGACAGGGCGAGCAGGGCTGGGGTGGGGTGAGCTGGGTCAGTGCTCATGTTACTCATTACKGCTGCGCACATCGCTGCTCCGAGCTGGCATCTATCTTACACTCATTAGGGAGATTTATGGCTCTGCACTAAGAGCTGGGAGAAATCCCTTTGGATGAATATTAACTCACTGATGGCATCTCTATAAACAGCTCCTTTCTGTCTTTACACCTGCAGCGCTGGGAGCCTCATCTTACGCCAAAGAAGTTGGCAYTCGCTGCCATCAGCTGGGGTTGGGGAAAATGGAAGGGAAATTTGCAGCTCTGTCTTTGGCAAAGTTGTGGGTTTGCAGTACAATGCACTGTCAGGGCTCCAGGGCAGTCAGTCACCCTAACCTGGCACATCTGGAAGGCTTCAGCTTTCAGAGGAGGTGTCCCCCTCACCTTTCCCCTTCCATCCACAGCCTGAGGGGTGCTGACCCATTATCAGCAGTGGATACCCTCCCAAAGTTCACACTGATCACAGCACGGGCAGTAAGTGATGAAATATGTGCTTTTCTCTGTTTTCACAGCCTGCTCTTTCCACCTTGCCAGCCCTTTACGAACATGAGCTGATTAAAGTCCACACCAGCAATGTGAGGCATCTCCCTTCTCACTGCACTGATGGAGCTCTGGAGCTGTGGACATGTGAAATGTCTGATCAAGGGCAAAAACTCATGAAGGTTTGCACCAAATCTGCAGCTCTGGAGCCGTGGACATGTGAAATGTCTGATCAAGGGCAAAAACTCATGAAGGTTTGCACCAGATCTGCAGCTCTGGAGCCGTGGACATGTGAAATGTCTGATCMARGSCAAAAACTCATGAAGGTTTGCACCAGATCTGCAGCTCTGGAGCCGTGGACATGTGAAATGTCTGATCCAAGCCAAAAACTCATGAAGGTTTGCACCAGATCTGCACTGATGGAGCCGTGGACATGTGAAATGTCTTGTCCAAGACAAAAACTCATGAAGGTTTGCACCAGATCTGCAGCTCTGGAGCTGTGGACATGTGAAATGTCTGATCCAAGGCAAAAACTACAGAGGGTTTGCACCAGATCTGCAGCAGACCCATGTTTAGTGTTGAACCAAGCCTTTCTGTTAAACCAAATCTCAACACAGCCTTTGATTTCAGGTCTCTCAAGATGGCAGTCAGGGGAGGGACAGCTGRGAAGGTGAATATTTGGGTTGTGAAGGTGCTTCTGCACTGTTCAGCCTGGGTGTCACTGCCTGCACCTACAGACCAGGGCTGGAACCTGCTCCTCTGCACCCTCCTGCTCCAGGCTGGGGGAAATTGCTGAAGTTTGGTACCTGCCCCATCTGGAATGCAGGGTCAGCCCTAATGAGAGACACTTCTGGAGGAGCAGGAAGAGCTCAGAGCAGCACAACACCCTTAGTGACACACAAGAGCAAGGGTAAAAGGAAGAGACAGCTCCTGCTCTTCCTGAAGGAGCCCTAGGTTGGCATTGCCACAGCTTCCTGCTGGTTTCTCCTCTTCTGCCTCCCCTGGCAAGCTGCCACGAGAGTGACAAGTGAGCTGGCAGCTGCTGTTAGTAGCCACCAGCACTGTGAGGTGTTTTTACTGAGATGTTTTTTGGAAGGAGCCAAAATGAATGGAGACAATAACTGCGCTTTAATTCCTGAGCACCTCCCGCGACGGGGCCCCGTCTGACAGCACAATCTCTGCTGGGCCATTCCATTTACTTAAACAGATGATACAATTTATCAATATAATGGACACTGATGAAGATGGATTAATTTGGATTACAGAACCAGYGCTTCACAGTGGCTCTATTGAGGACACAAAATGAGGATATGTGTGATTATGACATTGTTTGGAGCGGGGTGGGCGAGGGCAGCAATCTGCACAGGGATGCTCCTGAGCTGGCAGGAGGGGAGGGAGGAGAGCCCTTGTCCCAGCTCTGTGATAAGGAAGCTTCACATGCCAGTATCTCTGTTTATGTGATCTGCCACTAATTTCTTTTTATAAACGACTTCCGTCCCACTGAGAGCCCCGCAAAAGCCAATTAATCAGAGAAAGAGAGAGAGAGAGAGCAGAGAGCACAGAGAAAAGGGAAAGAGAAATTAAAAAAAAAAAAAAAATTAAATCAAAATCACCATTGGGTGAGATGTACGTGATCTCTGATCACACCTCTTCTTTGTACCTGTTCCTGATCCCACCATGTCCCTGCTGGGGGATTCGCACATGGCGTCGGCCAGGCGCTCGCGCAGCCCCTCCTCGCTGGGCTCCATGGAGGACATGTGGCGCAGACCGAAGTTCTCGGGCCAGCTCCCACACACCTCCAGCAAGGTCACGCTCCGGTCGAAGGCACCTTCAACAGACAAACGGGACATGAGTGGGACACATTGGGACACGAGTGGGACATGTGTGGAACACGTGTGGGACACGTTGGGACAAGTGTGGGACACCCTGGCACAGCCCTCTTGAATTTCGGGTCCCTGCAACGCTGGATTTGGCACCCAAGTGAAAATGTTGGTGTTACCAGCGCAGCAGAACCCCGAGTAARGACTGGCTTTGACCAAGCTGTAAGCAAAAAAATAATTAAAATTAAAATTAAAATACAGACCCGACTCCGGTCTCATGCTGGGGAGAGTCAGGAAAGCAGCACAGTAACACAAATGTGAATGGTGTACATACGTTTTTATGTTAGACAACTGGAAATTATTTTTAAAGTTGATCAGTCTTCCAMTGGGCTGCTGCGATCCTTCCCCCTCCTCATCTTGGCCACGGAAACAGTCATTCTATCTTTGCTAATGTGCAGAAATTTTAGCTAAAACCCCTTTCTTGCTCTGAAAGAGCAAGTGAGAAGTGCAGAGAAGTGCAGCAGCGTGGCAGAGCTGCCTCGTGTCTGAGGAAGGAACAAATGGATCCCTTCCCTCAGTCTGGGATATCTGTGGGTTTGCTCTGCTCCTGCACTGGGAACTTTTTAGGTCAAACGTGCTCCAGCAGAGACTCCTCCACCAGCAGTGCCTACTGAACGCTCTGGCTCTTGTGAGGGAGCGCACGTACCTCCAAAAGACACTTCAAATAATTCCTCGACTCGCAGTTATTACCTCATTCACGGCAGGGTAGGATGTTCTGCCGAATGCAAAGATTAGATTCYGAATTCAGGATCACTTCAAAGTACAAATTAAAACCATTCTCCTTTATTATACGGGCAAGTCTTCTGCGAAGGCTTACTTAAATCATTCCCACTTGGAACAAGATTACAGTTACGCTTTGTTGCTTCAAGCACATACCATTTACTCCACTATTAGGTAACTGAATATGCAGCGTTTGCYGCGCCTGGTTTCTGCCAGCCTACCGAGGGGGAAAAAATGCAAATGCCGACGTTTCTCCGAGTTAAAAGTACATGAAACACGTCCTTGTTATCAGGCCTTTGGTTTTCCCCTTTGATCAGCCGTCAGAAACTATCTACACTTGCGGTCTGTGACTGTGCAGCCTCACAGCACACTCGCTGCCACTGACAGGTGGTAATAGAAAGGGTGAGAGACCGAGCCCCGCGGCAGGCGGCCCTTCCTCTGATAAGAGCCCGAGGAGCCGCTGATAACCGCTGGTAAACACTCGGCCGGCCGGTTAATCCATCCATCAGCAAAGAGGGCCAGATAATTCCCAACTCTAATGGCACGGACGAAAGCGCCAGGGCTGGCATTCAGGGATTTATATGGGCTGCGGCGGTGACTTCTGGCTCCTGAATTTCATCGGCGCTGATTTATCTCCTCGCCCGGCGGATTCCTGGCATTGGGAATCCATCAGCGCCCCACGGACTTCGAGAAACGGGACCGTGGCTCTCGTGTGATGCACGCACTTGAACTCTGGATGAATCCCAGCTCAAAACGACAGGAGGAATGACCAAATATTTCAACTTTTAATGGCTCTTTGGATTTATATGGTTGCTCCAGYCTACTAATTTGTTTTAAAGCGAGCGTTCTTGAAGCTTGAGAAGATGCAGGGGGGAGGCAAAGTAATTTCGATGATGTTTAAATCTCTGCAACGTTTTCATGATGTCAGCTCTTCTAAAAGCAAAATTCAGTCTTTTTATGAAGTGGTTTTTTTTCCCCCCAAGCCATCCTTCTACAGTTTCCTGCAACCTTGAGACCTCCACTCCAAGACCCCACAGATTTWGGTTGTTTTTGACAGAGCTGCTGGTGTACCCTGAGAGTGATCAGGGTGGACTTTCAAATCTGCTTCCCAAACCCCAGGGAAGCAGCAGGGACACAATGAGCTCTGCAGGGCTGTGGCAGAGATGAGAAATCTCCCCTTTTCCCGGTGTCTGCCCTTATTCCGAAAGTGAGAAATGGGAGCGTTTCTGCTCCTATAAGCAGCCATATGAATAATAAGGCAAATGGCTTTTGAAGCTCTGCCAAGATGCCTGCTTATGTGCACAGGGARAAACCTCATGGAGCGCCGGGCTCCTGAGATCCTTGAGTGAGAGCAGAGGAGACAAGTGCAGCGTTACCTCTGCAATCAGGGCCAGGAGCTGCCAAAACTTCTTAGCGGCACCGTGTGAGGCTGCAAGTGTTAATGCAGATGCAGGKTGGAGGGATTAACTGCACTGAAAGTTTGCTTGTAAAAAACCTGCAGGGCTGGGGTTTCGTCTTTCCTCATTCTTTGCTCGTGCTCTGTGGTAGTGGTTGCACATCTGGCCAGCCCATTGATACCCTGACATCCAGCTGTGACACAGCAGCCACCACTGCACCCCAAGGGTGAGCAACGTGTCTGGAACAGGCAGGGGAGGTCCTTGCACCATCATCTGCCCCGTGGAACCCACAAATCCCCCCCTATTTCAATGAACAAATTGATAAAGAGGGTTCCAGGTGAAGCGAAGTTATTTGGGATGTGGGATAGAAAATGGGACCTTGCTTGAGCAAGCAGGACCTTTCCTCCTGTGAATCCCTGGCTCTGTCCCTCTCAGATGTAAAACAAAACTGTTTCAGGAAAAACAAGATTAATTACCATGGACCTTCCTGTTGGTCTTGCCAGTTCATCAGYAGACAGCACATATATCAGAGTAAAATAAATTTTTCAAGGCAGAGTTAAGTCCTGGGTATTTTTACACCTTGGGAAGTGGCTCTGGAGTGTGTGACATGGCAATGGGCTGGTTGCTCCCAGGAGCCTTTGGGTGCTTTGCCCTACGTCCACCATTCCCTATGACCACCATTCCCTATGCCCACCATTCCCTAATTCCACACACAGAATTTTCCTATTTAAACTTCAATTTTTGTCTGAAAACTATTTCCAACTTCACCCCTTCCCCCTGCCACTGCTGATGGAACAGAATCAGGTCCCCATCTTTCTGCTCAACGTTTCTTGCATTATATTAATGGTAAAGGCTTCTGTCATTACTCACCCCAAATTACCTTGCTTAGACACACAGGATTTGTCTTCAGCATTGTAATTGTTTCAAGGCTTTTAATATAAAAGCAAAATAAATTCTACACAAGGAAGGGGAAAAAAACCACCCTAAACCTTGGAAATGTCTTTTTGTTTCACAGCCCCACCAACCAGCAGTGAGAAAACCAGAGAAACCTTTCTTCTCTGAAAAAAAAAAAAATCTAGTAGTAAAAAGTATTTTTACAAAATGTTTTAATGCTCCTAGCGTGTTATTTTTCTAAGTCAAAATAGCCAAGCTAAATCTTTCACCATAGCCCTTTAATTCGAAAGCCAGGGGAAATTTTTTTCATTAAACCTCTGGACGGCTTTGTTTAAAATATGAAATCAAGTAGCTCCATTTCCTGTCTTCTAAGGAACAGTAAATCAAGAAGAGAACATTATCCAAAAATACACCAATGGTTCTATTAAAGAGCTGGACAGTTTTGAGCCTCACCTTGCAGATTGCAACATAGGTGTGAGCAAAAAGAACGCAGTGAGGAGGAGGGGAAGGCTTTATTGAGTTTGAATTGATAAAAGGGTTTGACCCCATGGGATGGTGGGCACTGAGGTACAACCAAGAGGGATGGAAGGGGTTGTCCATCACCTCTCCTACTCCTCCTTCTCAGGAGCAGGAATGGGCTTTGAAGGCTCTGGACATGCTGGTGACCACAGGGAGATGCCCAAAAACACCTCAGGAACCCCACGGGCGTGTGAAGAACCAGTACACGGAAATCCTCACCCACAGCAGTGACTCAAACTGTGCCATACCCGCTCAAACATCAAAGGTTGAACTTTCCTACAGGCTCTGCCAATTCCCGTCCGTGCCATAACTTTGTGACTCCAGGGGGACACAGAACAGYCACTCTCAGTGCTCCAAGGGGGGTAAATTCCATTTTTGAGTGTGGAGAAACAGCACCCCCTGACCTGCCCTGGGTTTGGTGTGTCTGTGTTCATGATCCCACCCCGCTCTCCCACAACCCAGCAGCTTCCACGGGGCAGAACACAGTTACCCCAAGGTGTAAATGTTAATTATTGCCTTTGGAAAGCACGGCAGGAGCCCCAGCCTTTGGAGTGACTCTGCTCCCTGTCATCTTCCCTCCCACAGAGTTCCTTTTTTTTTTCCAGTGCGGCTCACAGCTCTGCTATAAACAGGACATTACTCACCAGCTCTGTATCCTGTGAGTGCAGTTAATTAATGGAGCCTTCAGCCGGGTACCCGCTCCCACAGGCATCCAACACTTCCAAATCCCTTTGAACTCCGGGCTGAGGAGGCCCAGAGGTTGCTGGTGTCTCCTCAGCACTGCAGAGCTGTAAACATCAGTTTATTCCTGTTTATCCCAGAGCTGCTGGAGGAGCGGAGCAGCCTCGGGAGCGCTCAGGGATGCTCCATGGATCCAAGGAAGGAGGATGCCCAAGCACTGCCCGTGTCCCACAGACTCAGGGTGGTGCCAAGGCAATGATGGTTCATCCTTAGGGGCCATCCCGCCCTCTTTCTCATCCCCACATCCCAAAAAACTCCTGCACAACAGGCTCAGGAGAAGCATTGGGGATGATCAGGAGCACGGCCAGCCATCACAGCCATCCTTGAAAGCTTTCAAGGCTGCAATTTTCAGAGCTGGAGCAGCGAGATATTTTTATAAATACATAAATCTTTTCAAGGACAAACAAATATAGAGAAAAGAATGTAAACATTATTGTAAAATGCGTAATAAAAATGTCTGTTGTTTGTTAATTTTGCTCCTTATTATCCAGCCTATCTGTGCCACCGATGTTGAAACATTCTCCTTTTAAAAAATTTTTTTTTAAACTCCCTTATTCATTTAAAAATAGTTTCCTGCATGTTATATGAATAAGCAAAACCTAAGGTCCTAAATCCAGGGGAACTTTGAAGTATGAAACCCACGGTCTATGGGAACTATGTTTTCATTAATCAAAGTAGATGTTTCTAAAGCCATCAGATTTATCATGACTGGATTTCATATGTGAAACCCAATATACACACAGACATACACTGCTTGTCCTTTCGGATTAGCGCTGACCTTTTACTCTCCTTTCTGAAGGATCTGCCTTTCCTCAGCTCTGCCAGAGGAGCCTTGACAGAGTGTGTGCTCCCCGTGTGCTGACTGAGCCTGGGCTCAGGTCAAAACACAAATGATTGAGAGTATTTATTAAATTCTGCCTTTGCCTCGAATGATCCCAGAGTGGGGCAGATGCCATCTGACTGTGGGTTCTTGCTGCCAGCAGACCTGGACACCAAACCAGGGGTGCCGTGACCTCAAAGCCCAAAAGGAACCCTCCAAAACTTGAACGGAGCCCCCAAAACTGAAACAGAGCTCTGAAAACCCAAACGGAGCCCTCTAAAACCTGAATGGAGCCCTGCAGAACTCAAATGGAGCCCCCAAAACCCAATGGAGCCCCCAAAACCCAAATGGAGCCCTCCAAAACCCAAATGGAGCCCTCCAAAACCCAAATGGAGGCCCCAAAACCCAATGGATCCCCCAAAACCCAAATGGAGCCCTGCAGAATCCAAATGGAGCCCTCCAAAACCGAAATGGAGGCCCCAAAACCTGAACGGAGCCCCCCAGAACCCGAACAGAGTCCCCAAAACCCAAACTGAGCCCCCAGAACCTGAATGGAGCCCCCCAAAACCCAAATGGAGCTCCCAAAATTCAAATGGAGCCCCCCAGAACCCAAACAGAGCCCCCAAAAACTCAAACGGAGCTCCCAAAACCCAAACAGAGCTCTCCAAAACCTGAACAGAACCCTCCAAAACCCAAATGAAGGCCCCAAAACCCAAATGGAGCTCCCAAAACCCAAATGGAACTCCCCAGAACCCAAATGAAGCCCTCCAAAACCCAAATGGAGCCCCCAAAACCCAAATGGGGCCCCCCAGAACCCAAATGGAGCCCTCCAAAACCCAAATGGAGCCCCCAAATTTCAACAGAGCCTCCCAGAACCCAAACGGAGCCCCCAGAACCCCCAGCTCCTCCAGTCCTTGGGCTCCTGGTGTCCCCAAGGGAGGGAGGTGAGTGCAAGGACAGGGAATGACTTAAAAACTGGAGCAGGGTGTGGAGCCACCCAAAACAGGGCTGGACAGATAAAACTCAACAAAAGGCAAACTTTGGTGTCAATGGGGAAATTGGTATCGGGGTTTTGCAGCACCAGAAGCACAAAGTTTTATCATTTTGCCTTAAAAAACAGCACAGGGGGCTGGGGCACAGCTGGGCACAGCTGGGWGCTGCCAYAGGTTGCACCCACAGTGAAAGCACAGCCTGAGTGCCCTGAAAAATCACCTGAGTGTGTTTTCCCAATACTGGATGCCCTTTATTCAGCTGCCTAAAAGCAAAAAGAGATGGAAACTGCAGCATAACTGGATGTTGTTATGATTTGAAAACAAAATAACCCTTCCTAATAAAATTAATTTCCAAGAGAAAATTTCTTCTCCCCCTCGAACAGCAAGATTCGTGCATATTTTAACGCTTTACAGGATCAGAACGCCTGGAAAAAATCAGGAATGCTAYGAGCAGCCCCAAGCCCCCTCAGAGATTAACATTTCTTTATATTTAATCCTGGCATAAAGCAGAGTGTCCTGAAGAACCCAGGGCTCTGCACGAGCAGGGCTGGGGGTGCATTCCCAGGTACAATTCCGACAACAGAAAAACTTCACCTGATGTTCTTTCAACCTCCAGGTCTGGAAATTTCATTAAAAAAGGATTCGCGAAAGATCTTCAGCACTTTTGAGTTTTTGCAAGGTTGGAAATGTTTTCTTGTGGTATTCACATAGTTATAATTCTCAGTCCTGGTTAAAATTAGAAAATCCAGTAACTTTTTTTTTTCTGCTAGTAAAATTTCCCACTCTCTGAAAACCCACGACTTAGCTAAGCTTACAATAAGATGATTATTGAGATTTTCAACAATGCCTCGGAAATTTAAACACACAAYGAATTCCATTAAATCTCAGTGGAGGCTTTTCTCGACGAGTCTTTATTTTGTTTGACTTCTTCTCCCGATAAAAGCAATTTTAGGATGCTGGAGCTTTTTGTGTTGGCTTTGGTGGGGAAAACACCGGGTGAGAAGCAGGAAGGATGCATCTGGTATTTCTGTGACACTACYTAATGGTCTTTATTTGACTATTTTTTATGTGCCAAGTCATTTCTGAACTCTTGGGAAGAGTTTTGCAGGCAAACCCTGCCTGAACRAGGGAAAAATATTCCAATTCCACTGCAATAATGTATTACTTCCCCTAAGAAAACAGAAAGATTTATCTTGCTTATTATCAATCTCGTGGCATGTGCAAATGCATATCTACACAGACATGCAAAAGGACACAGAATGGATTAGAAAAGGCTCAGATTTACCCACAAGTAAGGAAAGATCTGACAACTCATCGGGGTTTTCGGGATAACCGAGATCTTATGTTACACTTCGAGACCCGAGTGTGGATTTGTCATCTTGCTTGAGCCTTAGCGGTGACTGTGCGAGCCAAGGAATTTAATTCTGATTGTTTCATCTGAATTAAAAAAATCTTGGTGTTGAAAAAACATTGGAACTGTGCAGCGTACTAATATATCACTCCAATTGTAACAGGAGACTTTTTCTTGTGGAGCAGCACCGGGGAGTGTGGGAAGGCCAAGTTCATCGTGGGTACAGCTCAGAGCTGGGGACAGGGGGTTTGAAACCTGCTGCAGAGCAG
>NW_026623608.1:493115-504092 GCF_030028575.1 Malurus melanocephalus
AGAGCAAATATTTCTCTGGTCTCGTATCACCTTTCCCAGATGAAACATTTCACAACCCGGCTGACTTATAAACAGAAAGCAAAATATTTTCCTAAGGTGGATCACTGATTTCACTCGGGGCTTCCAGCTTGTAATTTATTTGTCTTACCTCACCATGAGATAATGCTCATGCTGCTTCCAAGCTACTGGCCAGTGACTGCTTGGACATGGGATAAAGAAGATATATGGGATAAAGAAGATATATGGGATAAAGAAATCTCACTTACAATCCCCAGGCACTTGCTGGGTGTTTGGGAATTGGTCACAGGGTGACTTTTCCTGTTTCCTGTGGGTTGTGCCACACTCCTGCAGGACAAGGTACAGAATTCCAGAATGGTTTGGRTTKGAARGRACCTTCAGGAYYATCCTATTCCATCTTGCCATTGTCAGGGACATCTTCCACTRTCCCAGGGTGCTCCAACCTSSYCTTGGACACTGCCAGGGATCCAGGGRCAGCCACCYCTGTGYCAGGSCCTCACCTCCCTCACAGGGCAGAATTCTTTCTAATAATGAACATTCTGACACTTCTGTAGTAAATCTCCCTGAATTTCCATCCAATTTATCACAGTTATACCCAACAGTAAAAGCAGAACCTGCTGGAATCACAGCTTCCCCTTCTTATTTGAATAAGACATTTCACAACCAGCACGGGATGGGCTCAGGTGCTAAACCAGAGCAATGGAAATGTTTGTGTTTGGGGCAGCCAAACAGCTGCCATAAGGATACAGCACCAGCAACATCAGGAACTGCCCTGGAAACCCAACAACTYCTGAACTCAGTGAYCAGAATCAGGGAATGGAGGAGAGGSTGCAAACACACCTAAAGGACCAAACCCTCACTGAGGCAGAGCAGCTTTTCAGCACTGACAGAGAGAATTTATTGTTTGCACCAGGAAAGAGCCAGAATATCGAGGTTTMAATCACTGCCCAAGGTGGTCAGAAYGAAATTCCCTGCYTGAGGACAGCYCAGTRCAATGCCACATCTTCCTCCAAGGTATAAAAACACAAATTAGACTTCCAGAGCCACTGTCCTGCCCTGGGCAGGCAGCACATCCCAGGTGCTATTTGGAAATTGCTCCAAATCTCCACATCCCTCCAAGAACACAAGAAAAATGTGTTTCTTTAAGGCCCAYAGAGAAACGTGAAATTTTATGTTTGGAAAGTAATAAAAACTCAACAAAACCTTAAACTCGTTTCCTTGCGAGCCTTCCAAGTCAGGGAAGATAAATTTTTTTGGCCCGATTCTGGGTTCATTAAAAGCACGTGCCAAGTTGCACGAGCAAATTATCTGAGCTCCAGCAAAGACCGGACCTACAGAGCACTGAAATCTCTGATTCTGAGCCAGCTTAGGCATATTCCTACTTTTAAGCATGCAAACAGCTCCAATGCCTTCAATGGGAGCACAGAGATGCTGGAAGTGAAGTGTGTGCTTAAGTGTGCTGCTGGARCGGGGCCAGAGCGCTGGGGAACTCACAGCACCGAGCTCCGAGCTCCTCCCAGACCCCAGCCAAGGCAGGACCCAGCTGGGCAGCAGCCAGCAGCCCCTCAAATTTCCCTGAGCACGCACGGAGGAGGTTTTGCCCTTGTCACTTGTGTTTATCCATCAGGAGGCCGCTGGCTGGGTAAGGCAGAGCGACGTGGCAAGGTGAGATGATGGAGTGAAAAAATGATCGCGGCTGGCACGTCCCAGCCCGAGGCTTTGGGTCATTTAACTCATCTCCTTCTCCTCCTCAGTGCAGGCTGCACTCCAAGGGCAGGGGATGCTCCTTTTCCAGAGCTCCAGCTCCYGTTGGTGGCCACCAGCAAAGATTCCAGGGACTGCTCAAAAAGGAGTCACACAAGGTCTTTGGCTGCCCTGGGTGACAGCACCGCTTTCGCACCTGACAGTGGCACCCGCTGTAAAAATCACTAAAAAGGTGATGAGAAGSGGGGTCTGGAGGGCATCACCCCATTGGGGACTGGATTAAAATGGAGATTTTTCTTGCTCTTTTTTACTTTCTTCCCAGAAAAAGACAGAAGGTGCATCAACCCAAAAAATTGCAAAATACATCACATTTAAGAGGAAAGTCTGATAATTCATATTGAATTCATGTTGAATCTCAGTGGGTCCTAAGTCAGAAGAACTGGATTTTTACAGTCAATATTTCCCCACTTCCTTCAGTAAACCCCATTGTGGCGCACTGATGGATGTGCTTTGCTCTGATTTATGATACAGTAAAACCTCTAACTTGGGATGGACCATTCCACCAGGAGTCACCTGGTACTGGGAGAGGGAAGGAGGGGACATTTCAGTGAAGTCCAATCCACAAGACCCCAAATCCCTGCCTGACCCAACAGGCAGATTTCCCTGATCTAGAAAGAACCATCCCAGTTTTCACAGCACTGTGGCCCCATCCTAGGATGGCCCAAGTGGGGGTTTCTCACTTCCCCTTTCTCCAGGAGTTCCTAATTCAGCTTTAAAGCACCTTCAAAATACACTTTACAGCACAAAAGACCCCAGGAAATGTGGGATCATCCAGACCASGACTTGGAGCTGCCCCAAAACACAGGGGAGAGAAGCCCCAGGTGTCTCCTCATGGACCAAAACATCACAAACCACTATGACTGCAACCTTCTGGGTTGCAACACCAAAATCCTGCTGCAAAATCAGCTTCAACCCATGGGAACAGTTTGATGATTATAAAGATTGCAAAGGCAAGATGGATTTTGAGARCTGCAGCCTACCACTCTGGTGGACAATAAATATCCCACTTAAATCATGGCTTGTACATATTTGAAAGGATAAACCTGCTGCTCATAASTACGAATCAAAAGGGAAGATTCCAATTTTTATGCCAGAAAGCTAACAAAAATCTTCAGCCCGTTATAAACAAGTATCCATCATTATAAACCRAGTTCAGCATGTAAAAACCCAAAGATGGAGTTTATTGTCTTTAATGGCTGAGAAATGACAAGAGTGTTTGGTTGAAGAGGAATTTAGCAAGAAGTAGTTCTGTACAAGAACCAAAATCTGTCTTTAAGCAAGAAAATCACTGCTGACAGTTTTACAGTAGAATTAAGCTGCGRTGAACTCTCAGAAGTGGGGCTAATCACAAGTTTCTGGGGAATGGAATATGGAAAAGAGAGCTGATTATTAGGAAGATTCCTACAAACTCAGGGAGAAGCTGATCCCATACCTTTTCCAGACTAAAATGTTGGGTGAAACCATTGATTTTCTGCAGAGGGAATTGCTCTCTGCAGCCTGCAGAGCCACCTCCTTTGGGGAGGATCTGAGAGCCCATTGGATCAGCTGCTGCTCCAGCTCCAACCATCCTCCCACCAGCAGGAAAAACTTCCTTTAAACCCAAAATAAGCGAATCCAAGAGGCGAGGAAGCTAATGAAGATACGAGAGGGATGCAGCGCTCGTGATGATGTGGCTGTGTCAATTCAAGGGGAAGCATTTCCTCCAGTGGGCAAACTCAAAGGTGGAAATTGTCCAAGGGGAATCTCTCAAAAGCCCTGGACAGCAGCAAAAAGAAAAAAAAACACGACACAAAACTTGCCAAATGTTTTAGTGCCGTGCTGAAAGATCAAGGTGAAAGGAGCCTCTGCGCTGGAAGCCTTGGAACAAAGACAGAATTTCCTGGAACGGAGAGTGAAGCTGTTCAAACCCATCATCTCAGCTGTGAACTGAAGAAATAACAATAATAACTTTATAGAGAGAGCAGGAAAAGGGAAGGGCGAGAAATGAAGTGAATTTTTTTGCCAGACCCAGGTAATGCTGACGTCCCGACCCGCAGATTAATTTATATCAAGGAATCAAGGAATCAAGGAATAAAGGAGAAAAAAACCTGCGGGATGTGAGGTGAAAGGAAGAAAATACTTCTAAGTACATTAAGTGACCAGATTGGGGAGGTACCATGGGAGAAGTCACTTTTCCTAAGCACAATTATTACCTCTGATACTTTTAAAAGCTCGACAGAGGCACGAGAAGTTTCCTACAGGGAGAGCAGATTCCAAAAATCTGTGAGGGCACGTTCAAAGCACCAGGGGAACAGCGGGGCAGCTCTGGGCTCTATCAAGGCGCATTTATTGATGTTCCTGTGAGCTGAGGGAAGGTTTGGGAACACGGATAGTAACACCATTTTTATAYCCTATAAAATACACTGTGAAGTGATGAGAAATGGGAATTGCTGAGCTGCACCGGGCAGCTCCTCCAGAAAGCAGCAGTGCTTTTCCGTGAGAGTTTTTACAGCATGGAGAGCCATCCTCTTCTTGCCGTGAAAAAAAAAAGTTGGGAAGCCTCCAAGGCATATGTTTCACAAATCTCCCAAAAGTGGAAAACAAGATTCCAAGAGGAGAAGTGCGAGAACAGAAGTTCAGGGCGAGCTTCCTGTGCGTCCCGTGCTGGGGACTGGMGGGGCAGGGACCAGCCCAGGACGTTTGCAGCCTCGTAACTTTTCCTAAAATGGGATTTGGGATCGTGCTGGAAGCTGGTTACCCTGCTGCAATCCCAGCAAATTTTACTGAATTGCATTCAAAACAGGAGGTAAAATTTGTGATGTTTCAGACCACCTGCATTTTCTGCTCAATGGAGCAGAGCTCGGCCTGCCCRTTCCAGGGAGGGAATGAACATCTTAGCACCTTGTTTCTCCACGACATCTGACCTTTGCAGCTCTAAAAACCAACACTTGGCAAATTTTCATCTCGCTGGACACTGCCTGGAAACTACTGAGGAAGTGGGAGATGTTGGAGGTGTTTTGGTGAAATATTKAAGCTGGAGAGTGGCCTTGTCCCTGCCAGGGCGCTGTGGGAAAATGGTCTGGAGAGAATAATAACCTAATTAATTCAATCTTTTCCATTCCAATTTTGGAAATCAGACCCAAATCCATGCCCAAAGCTAAACTTRTCAGTTCAGCAGGTGGGACAAAGGAAGGCACCACCTGAAAAGGCAACACCAATGTGATCTTTGGGGAGATGTAAATATAGTTGCAAGGATTTCCTCACTGGAAGTATTTCTAGTTACAAGGCTGTTGGATTATTTTTATTTTATTATAACACATTTTGAATGCTGTGGAAACAGAAAAATTGAGGCAGTAAAAGAACTCTCCAGCTTAATTCTGAGCCTTGCTGATACTGCTCTGACCAGCCCAGGGAAGTCACTTGATCCTCTTGTGCCTCAGTTTCTCCATCTGTCTGATAGACAGGAGCCATTTGCCTCCAGTTTTCCAAAAATAACTCTGGGAATGCTCTCGGCAGTAGTCAGTGCACAYTGCTGCTCACAGAAGACCCCCTGTAGTCCACAATATGGCTCTGGAACACCTTGAAAATCCAAACCAGATGAGCACTGTGCCCATCCACATCAAAAAGCTGCTTTTTCTCCAGACTGTGCTGTTGTTAGGTCAGAGAGCTGCAAGGCTCCRGCTCCTGAGGGCTGAGCATCAAAAGTTTTCAGCAGGTTCAGAGCCCCCGTCCTAATTCTCCCAGCAGCAGAGACAAACAGCCTTAAGCTGAACTGGAAATCTCCCTGTTCCCATGGAGGARAAGGCCAATATAACATTTCAGACCYATTTTTAGGGCTTAGCAAGACTTGAGTGGTGCAAAAACCAAAGGCAGCCTTCGACACAGGAGGGGATTTCACTCCCAATAAACCACCAGGAGCCCAGGGTGCAAATTTCTGCAGGACCCCGGACAAGATGACAGCTACAGAAACAAAATGATCCAACAGCCTTGTAACCAGCAGCTCACCTCCTTTTTCCTATAAATAACAGATCCAAGACAAAGGAAGGGGAATTGGAAGGAAGGGGAATTGGATGCTCGTGGTGGACTGAGAGAGCCAAAAGCCTTCCACCATACCCAGTACCTGCATCCACACTAATAATGAGAAAAAAACTGCAGAYACGACACATCAACATGTGGCATTCACATGTGGGCTCCAAAACACTGTCAGAGCCACTTTCCTGAAGGTTAAAACATCGAGGGGGTGATGCACAGGGGCAGTTTGGAGGTGCTGATGGGCATCAATGGGTAACTGGCTGTGCCCAGCAGCTCCAGCTCTGGCCTCAGCCCCTCTGTGAGCCAGAGAGGTCCTGAGGTGTCTGTTGTGTGCACTGATGGAGCAGCTCAACCTAAACAAGATGAAATCTGAAATTCAGATGTTACTGTCAGCGCTAATGGGAAACAGGGCACAGCACAACTGCRCTGGTCCAAACTCTGGTTATGACCTGGCGAGCCCAGCCAGAGCTCAGGAATCTGCATTCTGTTGTGCTTTCATGATTTTGTCTCGTAGACTTAAAAATAAACCTGTAACTTCTTTTTGACCCTTGGTAAAATCCCAGCTAGATTTTCTCCAGGGACAGACATGATTTGCTTGTTATCCTGACATTGCTCCACTTCAGAGATGCAGCCGAGTCAGGGGTGAACTGGTGCAACCCCAGTTCCACCAAAACCACCAGGATTTTTGCCAAGGCATTTGGTGAARGCAGGGTTTCAAAGAGAAAAATTCATTAAAACAAAAACAAAAGCCTTTCTGCAGATATTTTAAAAGATTTTAAAGAAGGTATTCCAAAAGTGCAGCTCGGTGGACGTCACCATCACGTTGTGTATGAACAATTCATCATTTCCACAACACTGCAGTGAGTTGGACAAGCTCTCTGCGAACAAAACCAGAGACATCTGCAAATCGGATTTAAAAACTTCTTTTTTTTTTTTTTAAACAAAATGATTAAAAGTTGAAGAAACACTTCCATATGGAAGAATCTTACCCCAACAGGTCACCACAAAGACACTTCAAACACAATAAAACAGGAAGTGCTAAAAAAAGCAYAGCAGCTCACAAAAAAAMCCCCACAACCTTTTCCACAGAAAAAATATATGTCACCCTGTGTAGAAAAACCATTTGGCAGCATAATGTGTCTTTAATCTGCTCAATTTGCTTATTATAGTAAAGGGTTAGAGGAATTTTCAAGCAGTGGCCRAAAATACTACAATGATATCCTCCCCTTGCAAAGTAAACTTACTTCAAGTGAATTAACTTCTTCAACTTAAATATTTCAAAGCTGAAAGTGCCCCCACTTTAAAGAAAAAAAAGCTCCTGGCCACAAAGGGTGGTTTAAGTGCTCAAAKCCAGGAGCAGCAGTGTCTGCCTGAGCTGGGCTTTGCCAGGCTTTGCTCCTGGACAATCCTGCATAACCTGAGGTAGGARAGCAGCAAACTCCCAGCTGAGCTTTTCATGTGCCTCCTGTTGGATTTTAGAAAGGCAAATGCACTCTGAGACAGCAGGAAAATGAAATCTCTCAGTATTCCTGCACCCTGATCCCGAGGGTCGCATGCACGGGGCTGGGAGCAGAGCTCTGCTGGCACCCGAGCCAAACTCGGGATTACCCCATGTCAGAAACAAATTGATTTTGAGCCTATTGATCTGCCAAATTGCTTATCAGGTTTGAGAGCCTTTAAAAGTCAAGATAATCGTTGCAGGGGATGGAGATAACCCAGGGAAACCACGTCCTTTTTCGTGCCTGCCCTGACACAAATGGGGCATGGGGCGTTTTTTAGTGACCATCGCTCCTGATCTCTGCTCTGCTGACCCCAGTGTTTGGCCATGTTAAAGCTTAGAATTTATAAAAATAGCTTGGCAATTTCCCATCTTATCTGCAGTTAGGAAACTGTGCAATGTGACCAACTTGCAATGCCTGTGGCACAGCTGGGCACAGCAGCATCCCCTGTCCTGGCACTGCAGAGATACCCAGAGGAGCCCAACAAAGATAATAAGAGGAAAATTGAAAGAAATCAAGGTTGCCTGCTCTTGATATTTAATATCCACRAGCTAAATACACAAAGGTGCAAAAAGCTTAATAGTATTTGTGGCTGAAATTAAAACTTCAGGAGAACCTTACAGCGAGCAGTAATGTATGCAATGACATCTGGGGCTGTAATCAGCAAACTGCTTTCAAGAGCTGCCAAAGMAAACAGCCAAATAACAAATCCACTTTACAGATCATCAATCTGGTCGGGCACTTGCCAAGGTAAATAGTACAAGGCTGAAGTTTGCTTTGCAAACCAGTGAGCTGGGAGTTTAGCAAGGCCTGCTTCCAGGACAGCCAGGCTGGGGTAGGGTCCTCGAGGGCTGGAGCRGGGAGAAATCCAACAATTCCTTATTCAGCCGGTGATCAGAAAGATGAAATATAACCAGGGATTGAAAAAATAATAGGAGAGAGTCAGGTTGTGCTCCTAACTCAGCTCACAATGGTGGTTATTAATGCTGGACAACTCAAATCCAAAGGCTCAGCTACAGCAGAGTTTATTGTAATGCTGCTCTGCAGATTGGGCAACACTTCATGGGAACTCCAGCCCTAAGACTGAAAAAAATTAGTAGGAAATGAACCTTCTTTTATTTTCAAATGAGATAAAATCTGGCTCCAACTACCATATTTTACATTTTAGTGAAGAGGATATAAAACATCAAACAGTGATTCTTTTTTTTTTCATTATGAATGCAAGAAAGATAATTTATGGCGGCTGCGAAACATTTATTTAAGAAGTAAAGCCTTTATGTTCTGTACACAATTTATAGGGCYGTAAAAGAAAGAAGTGAAACAACTGCAGCCATAATGTGCATTTATGAATAATAATTTTAAAGTCCATTTTGCTAAATACGACTTCTGCTTCAGAGTTCATTCCTCAGCTGATTAGGAAGTCCTCGAGTGCAACCTCAAATTTTTTAAGGCTACACTTTTGGCTAAAAAGGGAGCTCAAGACGAAATTGCTCGGCAGCTTAGTCACGAACAGGATGGAATAATAGCACAATGAATGTACAATATTGTTCAAGTGGTGAGAGATGGCATATTCCTGGTGGAAATTGCCTCAGCTCTGTCTTCATGCACAAATATTTGATTTTTGCTGCAGTCAGAGGGTTGCAACACAGACTGAGGGGAGCCTCGAGCCAGGACACCCCACGCAGGGCTCCTCATYGCTCACCTCGGGGCGACAGAGATGGACTCATTCCCCTATTGCAACCAAAACCCCGTTGCTCAAGTGCTGTGTTGGTAAACACAGCCAAAAGTGATGAAATTGGCCCAATATTGTGCAGGGAAGGTGACCATTAGCACAGCTGGAATACGGTGGGGACTGCAGGGTTGGGGCTACACCCTCCTGTTTGTGTGGGCGATTAAGAGCACAATTACCCCTTTTTTTTTCACATTTATTTGCCATTTCTCCTGGGGAACAGCACACAGCATGGTGAAAGCTGCAGGTGGTTTGTCTTTCTGTGCTCAGGAACCTGTAGAGGGGTTGCCTCCAAGCCCAAAGCCCCACACTCCTCCTTCATCCCCCAAAAGCCCCACATTCCTCCTCCATCCCCCAAACCCCAAGAATTCCCGCTCCACACCCAATGGTTTGATCATTGTCACCTGTTTTTTTGGTTACAGTAAGAGCCTCAAACAGCCACTGCGAGATCTTGGCTAATCAAAGCACGATGAAGCATGGGAACAATTTAGAGCTGTACTTGGAAATAACTAAGTGGATCCCCCACAGGCACAAAAAAAAAAAATATTTGTGATGACGAATCTTTCACGCTAATCAAGAGGTCCTGTATCCGTAATGAGCCGAGTCTCACGAACGTCCGTGTGGCGGGGCTGAGGTCCCAACGGGGATTTATGACACCACTGGCTTGGAAGGGCTCAGGCCTCCTCCCTCTCTTTATCCTACAGATTGTCTTGACCCCAAAGATCTCCCTGCCTTCTGCCCAGTGGTCATCCATCCCCCAGCCACCCACCTCCATCTTTTCCTGATGCTCCAGCTCTCCYAAGCTTCCCTGAGTTTTACTGACAGGGCTCTTTTCTATTTCGGGAATTTTCCCCTTCTACTCCTGTTACCCTGAAGAAAACCAGCATCTGGTATGACAAGACAAACAGATATGGCTGCCCCAAACACRGGGCTTTCAGAGGCTTGGCAGCATCCCCGCTCCGCGCCGCGCCGAGCCRCCGGTGGCCAAAAACACTGATAAAAAGGATGTGTAAGTCCTCAACACTATCCATGATGGAAACAACTGCAGCTCTCTGGAGGTCAGGACGCACACGAAAACAAGCCTACATGTGTAGCAGATTACAACAAACACATGGCCGAGATGGACCCGACAGATCAAATGGTGGAGCCGTACGATGACACGTGGAAAAGCGGAGCCGAGCCGGGGGAGAAGAGCGAGGGAGAGCCCATATGTTCAATTAGCGAGATACAAAGCTTTTGTTGTATACCAAAAATAGCAAATAAAAGTCTGTTGTCATTTTGGGAGAGCCAGATGTGTTTCATTTCCAGCTTCACATCTGAACGTGTGGACCTGCCYGGAGATGAAAGGGAGGAAAGTGTGGCAATGGCTGAAGGGTACAATTACATCAAAACTCTTCCTTCCAAACAATGGCTGACGGYGCTCCCCCGCACCTTCCGCGGCCCAGCACCGGCTGCTCGGCATCCTGAAGGTTTTTAGGGGATTTTACCTGCTTCCCAGGGCAGGGACTGCTCCTTCCAGACATSTGCTCACCAATAGAACCCCTCCTCACATGCTGCCAGCCCATCACCTCAGCTTCTATTTTGGCGCAATGACATCCCGCGGCAGACACAGGCTGCAAGCGGGAACTCTCAGTGGCCAATTCTGTCTCTTCTTGATGGTTCCTTGGAAAGATCCCACCTTTCCAAAGCACAGGACCGGGATTTGAACCTCTCAGAGGGCAGCAGCGGGTGCCAAGTCACGAGCGGAACGAGAGCTACCTGGCCCGCGAGCGCGTGAAGCGAGCGCCAGCCCATGACCAATAAACACAGCTCACTGAGGTAGCACTCAAACAAAACCAGATGGGCTCATCTATGCAGCTTTCCCTTTCCTTTCCTTTCCTTTCCTTTCCTTTCCTTTCCTTTCCTTTCCTTTCCTTTCCTTTCCTTTCCTTTCCTTTCCTTTCCTTTCCTTTCCTT